>NW_024704756.1:16722575-17004167 GCF_018977255.1 Callorhinchus milii | reverse complement strand
AAAAAAGGCCATTTTAATGTGGAGACCACGAGGCTTGGTGTGAAGTACCTGGTGGTATTTAACAGCGTGAAACGTTCCTCATTCAGCCCAGACGTGTACATTGATATGAAGCTGAGAAACGTTTGGTTCTCAAAACCATGTAACGTCTTCCCTCAGACCTGCAAACAGAAGCTCTGCTCCTGGCAATTCTCTGCATCCCTCGCTCCGATTATGGCTATTTATATATTATCTGCAAACTGCAATTCAATGCAGGTCAGTTCTGTCCAGAGGTGGGTGTGTGTGGGGAGGGGGGATGTAAACACCAATGGTCTGGGAGTAAGGTCTCTTCATGTGAGAAAGGATTCACTGTGTTGGGGGTGGTGGGGGACAGTGGGTTGCGGAGTGGGGGGAAACGTTAACTGATCAGCGTTGATGGTCAAACAGTATTAGGGTTGGTCTCTCTGATATATGAGGGGTCAATGGCCCTTGTGGACGGCAGTCACTGAAACAGGCAGGAAGAATGTCTGAGAGAAAGTACATCTTGGTTGGGATTCCTGGCACACGGCTGATCTCTGTCCGGGCAGGAACACGCTCTGAGGTGAGGGGAGGGGAGGTGAGGGGGCTGTAGTGGGTTGACTGGGCCATTGACCACCCGATCAATCGATCTCTCTCTCTCTCCCTTTACAGAGTGATGGTCCGTCCCTCGACCCTCATCTCCACAATTCCTGAACCTTCTCCAGCAGCAGCCGGCGGTGAGAAGGATCAGCGACCCCGGCTTCCGTCAGATCCCCCTCACTGACATCACTGGGGAACAAACACAGCCCAGTCATCACCATCACCAGCGGGTAATATAATAATAATAATAATCATTGCATTTGACACAGCGCCTCATCGCATCTTCGAGACGTCTCAAAACTCTTCACAGGATACACCGCAAAGTGTATTGACTTTTTTTTGAAGAGATTATTATACCCGGAAAAGCAATCCACAATCAACTAACCACTGGGTTCCTATTTACTGCTGGTAAACAGAGGCCTGTGTGGGTGTGTGTGTGTGTGTGTGGAGTAAGGATATTTGCCTGAGGTTTCGCCCTGACCTGCCCCGGAATCAAACCCGAGTCCTCTTGCTTGTGAGATGAGTGCGTTAAACACTACACTGCAGCCCTCCACACAGTTAACATGGACCCAAACTCACAGAGAGCAGAGCTGAGGTTTGAGTTAACCATTTGGACTATCTCGTTCTCATGCAGAAGATACCAGCCCCCACACCCCCCTAACCCACACACATGCACTCCCCCCTCCCTCCCCCCGGTTTCATCCCCACTCACACTCCTTGTGGGAAATGCTCTAGAGAATGCCCCGACCCCCAAATATGCACTGATCCCTCATCTCCCACCTGATGGATGCGATCTTATTCCCTGTAGAGGCCATTACCTACCCCCCTCTCTCCCAAGGACTCCCTCTGCCCCAATTGGCTGAGGAGGACCTAACTATGGGCCCCCTTTCTCCTTGTTGTCCCTCCTCTCCTCCCCCACAGTCATCCTTACGATCTCCAGGCCACGTTCCACCCCCCCCTCCCCCTTTGTTACTGCACTTACTGAAAATAGTCCATGTGATCCCATCCATTCTTTATCAGCCCCGCCTCATACACCTCAAGGCCCAGGTGTTTCAGGAACTGACAGATGTTGCTGTCCCCGTGTTGGTCCGAAGCCTAGAGAGAGAGAGAGGGGAGAGCAAGAACATCTGGAATATTGTATTTCAAAGGGAAATCGGCTAAACGTTGAAAGAGGAAGAATCTAGAAGGGTGTGCGGGGGGAGGGGGGGAGAATCATCTCAACCAATCTGGGTCCAAATGGGTCAAAATGCCTCGTCCTAAAGTATGATCTCTGTCTCTCTGTGTCAGAGACGCCGCCCTCTGGGTGAGATGTTAAACCGAGCTCCTGCCTGGCCCGGGTCACGCGGGGCTATTGGACAAGAGAAGGGAGTTTCTATGTCCTGCTGTCCTGGCCGACAGTCCCCCAGAGTTAATCGTTCGATCACCTCACGGTTGTTTGTGGGATGTTCTGCAAATTAACTGCTGTGATTTGAGACGATTCGACGTTAAACACTGTGACGAGTGTAAGGATCGCGGTTATACGGTCGCTGTTACAAGATCGTTACCTCGGTGTCTACCGATCGGGTCTTGGCGGGCAGGGGAGGAGGCACTTCCTGGTGTCCAGAGGTGTTGGGGCGGGTGTAGCGGGGCTGAAGGTCGGGGGCCTTGTTCCTGGCGGGCAGTGGGGGGCTCTTGGATGGCCACTCCCGGCCCGGGACGGGCAAGTCACCTCGGCCGGAGAGGCGTTCCGAGTCACCGGCCTCCATCACCCCAGTCACCGCCGCCGGCTGAGCCCCGGCCCTGCCCTGGGAGCTGGACGAGCTCTTGGCCGCTTTGCCACGGGCTTTAGGCTCGGAGCGATCGCGATCCCTGCCCATGACAGGCGTGGGGGCACTGCCTGGCCTCTCCTCCCGGCCCAGGCCGGCTTTGGGCATCGGTGTCTGCCCACTGTTGTCCCACAGCTCAGCTGCGCTGGCGTACAGCGGGTTGTTTTGCATCTCCAGCTCGGTGGCCTTGGCCCGAGCTCCCGGCAGCTGGTCAGAACCGCACCACAGACTCTCGTCCTCCGAGGAGAACCCTTCACTGCTCGGGTGTCGCCGGGAGGGGTCTTTGACTCTCTCCAGCCCCTTTGGGGGATTTGGCTGCAGCTTGTTCCTCGGGACAGTCTTGGCCACCTGGATCCCAGTGTTCTCTTGGGAACCTCTTCCCGAATGGGAGTAGGGAATGCCTTCCAGGACAAAATACGATGGGTTATTGAAGCAGCTGGACTGGGAGTCATCTTCCGGAGCGTTGCTCTGCTTCAACCTGGGAAAAACACAGACAACAGGATTATTATTAACCCAATAACCCCCCCTTCCGCCCCCCCCCCCCAACCGCTGACAACACCCCAGCCAGGGTGGGCTCTGAGTCAGCAACACTGGGTGCCAGTACCTTCCCTGTGGGGTCTCCTCGCTTCCTCGGACACTTCCCCCAGTGGCTGCCCCTCCAACAGGGATACCTTCATCAGGGCGACTGTGAGACCCAGCTCCGGTCACCTCAGGGGCATCAAAGCTCCCGGAAGACTTCCCACCGTCTCTGTGAAGCCAAGGGTCACCGGTGAGAGCTCACCTATGTACAGCGGTCAACACACATAATAATAATAATCCTTGCATTTGATATAGCGCTTTTCACGTCGGGAGGACGTCCCAAAGCGTTTCACAGAACACACTGTAAAGTGAATTGACTGTATATTTGTGGGCGAACGCGGCAGCCAATTGCGCACAGCAATGTCCCACAAACAGTCATAGATTGAAAATGACCGATTTATTATTGTTTTTGGTTTTGGAGGGGTTATTATTAAAAATTGATACACCCGAGTTAAGATCTGGCCCAGTGAGGGGCTCGGCCAGTGAAGAGACCACGCAGTGAGAGAGAGCCTGGCCCCAGTGATGGACTCACCCTGTGAAATCTTGGTTTGAAAATATAATCTTCCCTTTCGGGGCTCCGGTCTCGTCTTTCTCAAAACTGATCCAATCTGTTGAAAGTCAAACAAAAAGGAAAAACCATCTCCTCAAGTCAGACTGTGCAGAGAAATACCAGCTCCCAGCTGGTCCCCAACACCCACTCCATTAGGGCTCATAGGAGCCAAGGGCAGTTTGTTTCCAATTGCTATGCATGTCACCTCAAAGCCAGACCAGCTCCATGGAGACCCGCTCTCCCACCCACTTCATCCCCCAGGATAGGGGGAAAGAGCAGGGAATTGGGATCAGTGTAGTTCGCTCCAATGGACGAACTGTCACCAGCTTTAGCTCCGTGGGAAATCAATCCCATGGAATGAGCCACCGGGAACGTTCAGATAAATAGCAGGAAAGCAGCTTCCAGCTTCCACGACCTGACATTCCCGCAAAACAGCACCAGTGATCAGAGGCATCCCGTCTGACAGCTCTCAGAGTGGGGGGGTGGTGGGGGTGAGCGAGAGCATGTCTAAGCTTCCAGAGAGGGGGAGTGAGGGGAACGCTGGGTGCGGGCGGAACCTACCGTACAGGCGTTCCCGTGTCGCTCTGCGCTCCGACGGGATGCAGACCTTCATTTTACCGCGGATGAACCCAGACTCTTCCCCCCGGTGAGACAGGCAGGTCTCAAACTGTTGGGCGGTGCTTCCAATCATGGACTTCAGAGCAATACAACACTCTCCTGCGGCCAGAGGCATTGAAAGATCATTAGACATTAAAGACTCCGTAGTGGAGTCCTGCAGCATATCGTAAGCGAGAGGACCAGGGTTCAATTCCTGGCCGAAACGTTGGGCAAGTTTCCTTACTCCACTCGCCTCTGTATACCCAGCAGTAATTCGGAGCCTGGTTGTTAGTTGATTGGCAGATCGCTTTTTGGGGGTAATAACCCCTCAAAAAAAAATTGGTGACTCAATCCACGACTATTTGAATGTATTTGGCTGTCGCTTTTCTCCCACAAAATACCCAGTGAATCCTCTTTACAGTATAATCTGCGAAGCGCTTTGAGACGTCTCAACCACATGATAGGGCGCTGGGTCAAACCCGAGGATTATTATTAAATTGACTCACACATATTACTGACCAACTTGCAACCAAACAACTGAGTAATTAACCAACAATGAACAAAGTAAGCACCTAACTAGGATATTATGCTATTATGACTATGACTAACTAGACCAGATTGGCCGGGTCACTGGGACTTACCGTAGGACTCGTACCCATCAGTTGACTTGACGGTCAGCAGGAGATGCTGGTCTTGGAGATATTCCATGTCCGACAAGATGGGCACCAACTGTTAATGAGAAGTCCCACACACATCCATGAGCCATCACCCTGTCCCACACAGCACTCCCATGGCGGGTTACAGCACACGTTACAGACAGCGCAGAGGGAGCTTCACTGTCTCTAACCCTGACCTGGGAGTGTGGACGCACAGTGTAGAGGAGCTTTACTGTGTCTCTAACCCTGACCTGGGAGTGTGGACGCACAGTGTAGAGGAGCTTTACTGTGTCTCTAACCCTGACCTGGGAGTGTGGACGCACAGTGTAGAGGAGCTTTACTGTGTCTCCAACCCTGACCTGGGAGTGTGGACGCACAGTGTAGAGGAGCATTACTGTGTATCTAACCCTGACCTGGGAGTGTGGACGCACAGTGGGAGGGAGAGTTGCGGCTGAACCGATGACCTACCAGTGGTAGCTGCCAGGATGACCACGCGACTCTCAGGAAGCCGTGGGATTCACTGTACTGGTTGTCGTTCTCAGCGGTCTTCTTAAACTCTGTGAAATAGAGAGAGAGTCTCACGTTTCAGCAGCACAGACACTGCAACACACAGTCCTTCTCCCTCTAACCAACAACACACCGTCCCTCTCCCTCTAACCAACACAGTCCCGGTGACTCCTGGCGCTCAGACCTTCCAAACAGCCCGAGTAAATCTCAATGAAGAACTTTGTCTTGCTGGTCGTCTTGACGATGGCGTCTATGGTCTCGAACTCGATGCAGGCCCCCTCCGAGCTGTTACCGGGATCTAGCGCACGGCAGAGAGTAGAGACAAACGTCAGTCAGGTAGTTATTCCCCCTATCCCCTCCCCCACCCCTCTCCCACCCCCTCACACACACAAAAAAATCAAGCGTCGTTCACTCTTACCTTTTTTTGACACAAACTGGGACGTCACGCCTACTTCGAAGGTGGCAAAGACGGGAGAGTGGTCACTGGTCACAATGTCATCGGTGCAGCCTGGAGAGAGGGGAAGACATGAGTGTGTGTGGGGGAGGGAGGGGGAGAGAGAGACACCACTCCCTACTAAAACAGACATCAAACACGTGCCATCAGGTGCCCATGGGCAGTCTCTCTCTCTCTCCTCCCTGGTGTCCTGGCTCAGATAAAATCACTCATTCACTTCACGGCTGTTTGGATGGACGTCGCTGTACGCAACCTGTCCCCCGCATTCGCTGACACGACACACAGTCACTACACTTCACAGTATATTCCTGCGAAGCATTTCGAAACGTTCTCCTGACGTGAAAGGTGCCATATCTAATGTAAGAAAGACACAGTCAATTCACCTAACAGTCTATCCTGTGAAGCGCTTTGAGACGTCTAGAAGACGCAATAAGTCGCTGTATCAAATGCAAGGATTATTATTATTATTAATAATATACTCTCACCATAGGAGGTGCACTGAATGTATGTCTCGGGGTAGGCTTTCCACAGCACGCGATCACACCAGGATGGCACGTTGATTCTCACCTGAAAAAAATTGTGGAAAGGAATAAAATGAGTTGGACAAAATCCCAACACTTCCAGGGTTCAGCTGAAACTTTACTCGTAACGAGAAGATTGATTGACGCAGTCTGAGCAGCGCATTGCTGGGTTGGGGAACCCCCTCTCTGTGCTCTCTCTCTCTCTCTCTTTCTCTCTCTGGGGGGCTCGGCAGCCCGCTGTCTCTTACCCCGGTGGTCTTGAACTTCTGCCACGCGTACAAGTCTCTGGTGTTGCGTTCGTACCGGTACGTGGGTGGGAACGTGATCTCATCCTCACCTGTAAAGGTACCACACAAAACAGGTCAACGTGTCACTGACACAGAGAGCGACACACTCTCTTAACCTCTCTTTCCCCCCACCCCCCTATTACACCCCCTTTTAACCACTCATTTTTGAGACCAAAAGATACCTCCTGCTGACGGCTCTTAAATTGCACAAACCGACACATGGTGAAGATTTTGACTCACAGAATCTCAGGAAGACTTTGCTCTTCTCCCGCTCCAGGTTCAACTGATCCACACTCATCAGGACCTCGAACTCCTTCTTGTTGATGTGATTTAGAATATCCTGAAACAAGGACATTTAATAATAATTAAATTATTAAACTATAATAATTATTATAATTATTATTATAATCGTTGCATTTGATACAGTACCTTACCACGTCATTGAGACGTCTCAAAGCGCTTCACAGAATATACTGTAAAATGGAGTGAGGCATTTTGTGGGCGAAACACAGCAGCCAATTGTGCACAGCAGCGTCCCCACAAACAGCCGTGGATTGAGTGACCACATTATTTGTTATTGGAGGGGTTATTACCTCTGGAAAGCGCAGAGTGAGTGCAGGCATGGAGTTACTGGTGGACAGGGGACACTCGAGGTGAGATAACGAGCTTCCGTGTTTTAAAGCTGAGCCGAGCTCTCGGGGAAGGGAAGGAGGGAAGGGGTGATTGTCGGAGGGCCACCTGCACGTCCATGTCCAGCCGGTAGTTGAGGTCTCCCAGCCAGAAGAGGTGTGTGAAGCGTAGGGTGATGTCAAACGAGCTGAGCTGCTTGTCTCCCAGTTGTAGCAATCGCAGGATATCGAGGTAGTTCTGGTTACGTCTGAAACAGAAACAGCGTCAGGAATCCTCGAGCCAGCCAACAACAACAACAAATCACACTGATACAGCGCCTTTCACGTTGGGAGGACGTCCCAAGGTGCTAGACAGTGAAGGGTTTGCATCTGAGCTGAGGGCTGGAGTCAAGAGGGGTGGAGGTCAGGGGAGTGGGGAGAGGGGAATGACTGAAGGAGAGGTCAAGACGGTCCTTCAAGGAGGCAAAGGAGGGGCGAGGGAAGAGTTGGTAAGTCCGGCAAGCGGGGAGTTAGTGTAGACAAGCCTGGATGCTAACCGAGGCTCCGGGGCTGGTCACTGTGCCTCTGTATAGCTCTCAGACAGACATCGCTCCCACCTACCTCAGGACCTTCTCACTGCCTGACGTCAGGTGGCAGTTCACGAAACCAAAAGACGTCCCATTAAACAGGAAGGAAACGCCCACTGCACCCTTGTTCCCTGTGAGGTAAAGAGAGAGAGACAGAGGTTCAGTGGTGACTCGTGCCCGGCAGATGCTGACAGCCAATAATCGTCGCCCATAACATCGCAATGTCCTTCACAGGGACTTGATTATGGCTGAGCATGTGTAGGCACAGCCTGCAGCCAATTTGCAAAGAGCCCTCTCTCTTCCTTCCCACCACCTGGGACACAGACACACACACACACAGTCACTACATTTTACACACACACAGTCACTACACTTTACACACACACACACACACATACACACACACACAGTCGTGAACTGAATGATTAATTTATCTCCAGTGTTGCTGGCCAGGACACCAGAGGAGAAACTCTCCTCTCTTTTCCAACGTCGTGAGGGGATCTTCAAACTCACCTGAAAAGGAACTTAGTTTTAAGGTCCCCTCTGGGGGCTGACGGCTCTGACAATGCAGTGCTTCCCCCCCGTCCCCCCAGCAGTGGGCTGGAGCCCCGGCCTGGACTGTGAGTTGAGCCGCGGGCGTGAGAAGCTGTGTGTAGGGATGGCGTCACTCACCCAGGGTGTTGGCGATCCCTGTCTTCACGCTGGACGTGTTGATGTGACTGACGCGATTCTCGTGGTCGGCTTTGATCAACACTGCGATTTTAATGTTCCACAATGACTGGGTGGCCACCTGCAGTGAGAGCATCGTCACATCAAACCCCAGCACCACCACCCAACCCAACACCGGCATCAGAACCAGGAGTCCGGAGGCGTGAGTATGGGGTCCGTGTCTACAAACGGGGGTCACTGGTCTAAACGTTGTGCTGTAGTTGTGCGGGCCGAGGGGGTGGGTGGGGGGGAAGCCTCCTTGGAAGGCCGAAAGGAATTTGTTTGGACTGGGGGTCAAGTATCTAAACTAAGAATCCCAAAGTCCAGAGAGGGAAAGGGATGCCCGCGGTGGGTGGGGGGTAGGGGGGGGGGGGTGGGAGGGAGATGGAGATTGACTCTCTGGCTTTTCATTATCGGAGACGCCATTCAACTCTTACCCGTCACACAGGTTAGAGCCCTGGGTTATTCTCTCCCCCCCCAACCCACTGCTCCCCCCAACTTTCATTCCTACCACTTTGAAGTCCAGCTCCGTGGCATCCTTGATGGTCGCTCTCAGGAAATCCACCCAGTCCTTGTCACTCAGCGCGTTCTCCTGGGTCCCGATCACATAGATATCATGAGGGATGGCAGCTGTGGTCTCGTCCCTGGTCCTCCCGAGACCCTTGGACATCAGCCACGAGGTGCTGGATTTTGGGGGCTGGGTACTGCCTGTTGAGACCCACACCCCCCCACAAAAAAAAATTATCCTCATTTCCCAGTTACTCTTCCCCTCCTGACAAAGACATCACCATTTCCTAGCCAACATTTTAACCTCCACATCCCCTCCCACATCGAGTCTGTCCTCTTAATATCACTTCGCGGTCAACTCTCGCCCACACTCACCACACAATCATCTCCAACCTTACATTCCAGCCCTACCCTCTGCTGCTGGATCTATTGCTCTCCCACCACTCCCTTTGTTCCAACTTCAATGACCCAGTCTTCAAAACTGAAGATCACAACTCTTCGGGTGTTAGGGATGGACTCAGATCCACCGCTCTATTTGTTAACCATTTACTACAAACACAAATGCTACACCGTGTTGGAGTTGCTGCTCAGCCTCACCCATGTTCCATGTACCGATAAAGACCGAGATCATGTCCGGCTCGTCCTGGTTTGAGTGCCTGTTCTTGATCAGCTGCAGAAGCTGGCAGAAAGCCTCTCGCTTCTAGAGAGGACAGAGAGGATGTCAGTTAATATAGCACTCCTTCATCTCAAACCATCTCCAACCCCATCATCTCAAACCATCTCCAACCCCATCATCTCAAACCATCTCCAACCCCATCATCTCAAACCATCTCCAACCGCATCACTTCAAATTGTCACCTCATAAAATTAACTTCCACCCACCCGTGTTTACCAACAAAATACAGTCACTACGCTTGGTGCCTGGGAAGCACTTGGACCTGGAGTTGGTGTGACGTACCCGGGCGTTCTCAAATATGAAGTCCCTCTGTTGGTTTTTCTGCGAGTCCTTCTCGAACACAATCTGCAGCTTGCTGGGCGTGCTCTGGTACTTAATGAGCTGCAGAACTGATGGAGGAGGGGAGAGGAATGGAGAGAAGAGGAGGAGAGGAGAAGATAAGACCAGGTCAGTTGGACAAGCCACACAGAAGCCGGCTCTCAGCAAAGGAACGAACCCGAGACTCAAACGCTGCGCTCCGAGGGTTCCTCACTTTTCTCGTAGGAGATGGACTCCTCGGGGGAGCTGTTGGATTTCTTGCTGATGTGAAGCTTCCCTGCCTCCACGTCCAGGATCAGCGTCTGTTTCTGGGTTTTGCCGAGACGCACCTGCAGGTAGAGAGAGGGCACGGACTGTCAGCCCGGGCAGCGCAGTGGGACGGACGGACGGACGTTTGGTGTGTGTACGTGTTTGTGTTTGTGTGCTCCGCAACAACAACTTGCATTTGTATATCGCCCCTCACACAGGGTCACGTCCCAGAGCGCTTGACAGTGACGGAGCAGGACACCGAGCTGGGGGGAGAGGGGGGGAACAGACCAAGTAGCAGCTCCTTTTCTCCTTTAGCCGCTGCAGTGAAGGTGGCTGCTCAGTGGGAAGGCTGTGAGAGTGTGGGTTCAGCTGATTGAAGCTCATAACAGCACACGTCAGCTCAGTGTGATGTTTCCATTTCCCCCCACGTCAGGCAACTTGTGGTTGATTCGCTGCCAACGATATTGCCAAGTTTGTGCCACTTTGTGCTGTTACCGACTGGCAACGTGTTGAGAGGACGTCACGATCATTCCGCTTGGCAGGGAGACAAGTAGAGAATGGTCTTTAACCATCGACCCGGGCAAGTTCCTTCCTCCCTCGGGCCATGGCCGAGTGTGTGTGAGGGAGGGACCGACAATGGCCCCTGTGAACATCGCGCAAATGCCCAAATAAATCGTTTTCGCCTATTTTATTTACCTCGAAGCTCTGGAGAGGAATCGATTTGGAAGACATGCAGGAGCCCTGTGTGGAAGAGGTCCCAGGGTAACAGGGTAATGTGACGCTCTGGTTGTTGATCATCTCTTGGAGAGACTTCAGGACCTGATAAACCACAAAAACCCAGCTGGACGTCAATACCCAAAGCCAGGCCTTCAAATCCCTCACTTCTCTCCCTCGTCATCAAACCATACATCTGCCCCTCTGTCTGCACCAGAGAGCGCATATGACCAGTGGGGAGGAATTCTGTCTGTCTGTCTGACTGACTGACTGACTGACTGACTGACTGACTGATTGATTGATTGATTGATTGAATCGAATCCCGACTTCAAAGTTCAGACCAAATTCAACAATTTGCCAAATCCCGGCTACTCCAGGATGCCTCATGGAGAGACCCGGGTGGAATGTCCACCCTCAGGTGTGGGGCAGTGAGTCAGGGGGCTGATCCGGGTTTAAACTATTTGTGCCTGTTCAGGGGGGGGACGTTAAAGATCCCATGGCGCTGCTGGGGGTTTCTCTCTCGCAGACATCTGGCCGGCAATTCCCCTGAGCAATCGCTCGTGCTCCTCGCGGCTGTTTGCGGAGCCGATTGGCTGCCTCACTACACTCGGACGCCACTTCCTTGCGAGGCGCTGAGCTGTCTTAAAGTGACAAGGTGCAACCTCTGTCCTTCTTCATTACCTTCAGCTCCGCTGAAGACAACAGGTCGTTGAGGGACGAGATCTTGTTGACGAGTTTGTCCAGCTCAGTGTCACTGCTCTGGCTGCTGCCTTGGGTCAGCTGCCGAGAGAGAAATAATAATACTAGCAATAATAATAGTCGAGACGCCTCAAAGTGCTTCATAGGATATACTGTAAAGTGGAGTGACTGTTATTTTGTGGGAAAACGCAGCAGCCAATTGTGCACTGCAGTGCCCCACCACGCTGCAGGACTCCAGAAAGCCCAATGAGCCAGCCATTCCGTCAATCGTTCATGCCGTCTCCACCCACCCCCTCCACCGGTGCTCGCCTCACCTGTTTCTTGGGTGGGGTCATGGGCGAGTTCTGCTTGTCAAACACCTTCATCAACACTTCCATGTTAGACAGCACCAGGTCCACCTCACTGATGGGAGACACAGAGAAGCAAGTGGTTAGATTGGGAAAGTGATCAGGCAACGGCCCTACTGATGACAGCCCAGACAGATTGGCTCATCAGCAGAGGAAGATTGGTCGCTAGGGACAGGGATTCTTCCCACTCAGCTCCTGCAATCCAAAACCCCAACTTGGAGGGTAGTCCTAGCTGGACACGCAGAGGGAAAGCTTGCCAGACAGTGCTCCCAATGGCAAGCTATGTGGTATGTGTCAGACACCAGGGTGATCACGGTGATGGATTTACACGTGTCAGACCACGGTTGACCCAAACTAGCCGTACTGCTGAAGGGCCCAGAAGATGAGGAGAGGTTTGGCCAGTGAAGCCCAGCTTCCAAATGAAGAGTGGAATGAGGAATTGTTGTGTGAGACTTTAAATGTTAAGACTAAGTGGGTTCACGAGACTGAGACGAGGAGGAATTCTGGAGCGCTTGGTTTCTGAACCACTCCCAGATGGTGCCCCCTTGTGGTAGTTCTGTCACCGAGGCTCACCGTACCTCTGTAGGTTATGGCACAAGTTGACGATGGTGGAGTTGAGGTGCCGGAGGTTGGTGGATCCTGACCTCACGCACTCCAGGTCCTGCTGGAGGTTTGCTCTGAGATACTCGCTCAGCGATCCGACCACGTCACTGGGCAGGAAAGAGACATGTCAGAAGCCAACGCATGCCAAACAATCCACCTGCCCCTGCCCAACCTTTCTCGCCCTGCTCCACCCAACCGACCATCCTCGCCCCGACCAAACCACGCGTCCTCACCCCGACCAAACCACGCGTCCTCACCCGCCACCACTCAGCCCAAGCTGTCCGCTCCTCCCACCAAACTCGCCCGTTCCAATAAAGCTTCTCCATCAATACCAATGGGATGTTCCCCTGCAAAATACACAGTGAGTGTCACAATCACATGGCTCATTGGGAAGGCCGTGAGAGGGTGGTATTCAGTCCTCCCAAGCCTGCGGGGGGAAATGCCTGCTCACACCCCACCCCCCCACCGCCGAACCTACTGGGAGATAATTGCACACACACACACACACACGCACCCCCCCCGGTACCTGCTAAGCCCGCCATCCTGTATTCGTTGCTGTAGCTGCTGAGTTATCGCCAGCGTTTTAGCTTCGGAGCCCAAGATGGTGCCGGTGACCCCAGGACGTGGCGGCAACGCTGGTCTCTCATCCTCACCATCTGCGAAGAGACAGAGACAAGAGACTCTGACCTGGGAGAGTGGACGCACAGTGCAGAGGGAGCTTTACTGTGTCTCTAACCCTGACCTGGGAGTGTGGACGCAAAGTGTAGAGGGAACTTTACTCTGTGGGTGTATACATTACCTGAACAATCATCTGCCACCTCCCTCTCCTTCTCTCTCTCCACTGGGTAGAGCAGAGATGTCACTAAGCCCTGGTTGGGCTGTTGATAGGTTGTGATGAGGTCACCCAGACAGGAGAAACGTTTCACTTGAACTCCCTGTGATGTCTGGAATATAAAATAAAAGCAATATAATCCTTACATTTGATACGGGCCCTTTCACATTGGGAGGATGCAAAAATATTGCAACGGGATATAGATATGTTAGGGGGAGTGGGCGAGGAGGTGGCAGATGGAATTTAATGTGGGGAAGTGTGAAGGTATTCACCTGGGTAGCAAAAATAGAAACTCAGAATTTATGGAATTCACTACCCCAGAAGGCTGTAGATGTCAGTCCTTGAATACCTTCAAGGCTGAGACTGATAGATTTTTAAAAAAATAGAGGGATTAGGGGATGTGGGGAGAGGACAGGTAATGAGAGTTAGGTGAGAAGATCAGCCATGATCTTATCGAATGGCGGGGCACAGGCTCGAAGGGCCGAATGGCCGACTCCTGCTCCTAATTCTTATGTTCTGATGATATCTCCAAGCACTTCACAGAAATTGCCATAACTCACTGTGCAGTGACTGTGTATTTTGCAGCCAATTTGTGCACAGCAATGTTCCACAAACTTTTACGGGGGTAATAATCCCTTCCAAAAATAAATAAATTATAATAATTTGGTTACTCAACCCATGACGGTTTATGGGACATTGCTGTACTCAATTGGCTACCGTGTTTTGGCCACAAAACATACAGTCAATTCACCAGAGTGATAAGGTGCTGTATCCCATGGAGGGATTATTATCATAACTCCTCAATGGAAAGGAAGGCGATGTTTTGCAGAGGCGGTTGGTTGGCTGGGGCCCCTCGTCTGAAACACGGCCTCATGACTAGTGAAGCGCAGACCTTTAGCTGTAACTGACTTGCCAAATATGCTTATTAACAAGGTTTCCTGGTAACAAAGGACCAGTCAGGATGTGGTCGCCTCAACATGTGATGTTTATTGTAATAGTTATTGTCTGAGTGACTTGACAAACTCAACCGGCTGCAGTTCTTATCATTACCCCTAGAAGGCGACATACCCCAGCGCCGTATCTACCAACTTATATACATCTATGTGGAATGTCCAGGTTGTGAAGGGTAGATCTCCATAGCAAGGGACTAGACTGAAACTAATGGGAAGGAGAGGACCTAAATAAAGAAAGAAGTGGTTAGTTTATGTGAGGCCCAAACTAAAGGGCATCAATATAAGATAACTTGTGGTAGATCCTACCAGGGGGTTTTGGAGGAACATTTTCACACAAATAGATGTTGGTAAAAATGTGGAACTCACAGCCGGAAGCTGTGGGTGTAGCAAAAAAAGCATCAATGTGTTGAAGAGGAAACTTGATGCAAAAGCATAACAGAGATGGAGTAGAGAGAAGTGGACAGCAGAGGGCAATAGGAGGGACGGAGGCTTGTGTGGCCTGACTATCATTCTGTGTGACGCTGTGTAGATAATAACAATAATCCTTGCATTTGACACAGTGCCTCAAAGAGCTTCACAGAATATACTGTAAAGTGAGTTGACTGTAAAGTAATTTTGTGGGTGAAACGCAGCAGTCGATTGTGCACAGCAGAGTCCCACACACAGTTGTGGATTGAGTGACTAAATTATTATTATTCATTTATATTTTTTGAAGGGATTCTTAACCCCGGAAAAGCGATCCACCAATCGACCAACGCCCAGGTTCCTACTTACTGTTGGGTAAAGAGGCGTGAGGGGAGTGAGGAAATGTGCCTAAGGTTTCACCCTGATCGGGAATCGAACCCAGATCCTCTGGCTTGCGAGGCGCGTGCTCTAACCACTGAGCTACAGGACTGCACGGTGTTGAGCTTAAGCATACCTGGACGGCCAGGAAGTTATCAGAGTCCTGCAGGATACGGTATGTATGCACTTGTTTCTGAAACCTGCCGGGGAGGGACAGAGACAGAGAGACACATTATCGAGGAACAGCTCAACCCCCAACCTCACCCCCAGCCAGACCCGCAGCACCCTCTGCTCCTGTATCCCCATGATTCCATCCCACAAACCTATCATAGCACTGCTACTCAACAACCACCCCATCACCCCCTGCCCCCACCCCATGGCCTGCATTCCTCTCACATCCTCTGTCCATCCCCTCCTCACCCATCCCCTCCAATGTAGGTAGGATGCGTCCGCTTTCCATTTCAACAATCTATCTCTGGGATTTCCAGGTGTGGATGGGATGTGGGGAATTCTCAGTTTGGTTTGGAGACTCTTAAGCAACGGTGATGGGTTTCCACGTGTGTCAGACGTCCACCCGGCTGACCAAAAATAACCAGCGGCTACCCAGGCAGGTCACTGAGCTCCACACTTCTGACAGAATAACTCATTAACGTGCTCAGTAACCGCCCGTGAAAGTGATCGCTCGCTCTCAAAGACGAGTGTCATCAAGAACTCACCCAGATCTACACTGATCCAGGATGGAGTGAATGCACTCACACTGTCGTGTCTGTTGAGCACGATTTGAGACCTGCACACAGTTTGGATCCTGGAGTTGACACGTTTGCAACTGTGAAGTCATGTAACAAAGTATTTTAGAAAGCTATTGTATATTTTGTGTGCGTAGTTCAAAGGGCCTCCAAATGTACTCTGGTTTAGGAGACCTCTGATCTCTTATTCACGACCCATAACACATTTCCCCCTCCCCGCCCCTACATCCTCTCCTGTTGTTTCTGCCTCTCCTCACCCACCGCCCCCAACCCCATCGGAATCAGTTGCAAGTCTCATTTTTCACCTCTCGCTTTCACCAGCTCTCTCTGCCTCTGTCACACTGCACTCTCTCTCTCTCTCCCACTCTCTGTCACACCACAGGTTGCAGACCGTGCTATCAGCAAGAAGACAGCGCACCACAAGAAAAGAGACTCGGAGCAAACTAGTCACCCTATTACTCAGCCGCTCCAATTCCATCCAACGACTCTCAGCTTTCGTCTGTGCACAACCCCAAACAGCAACAAGTGTCGGCTTTGCCACAAAATATAGAGGCACTAAACTTTACAGTATAGCCTGCAAAGCACTTTGAGACGTCTCAACAGCGTGATTAGGCGCTTTATCAAATGCAAGGATTATTATTATTAGTAGTAGTAGTGGGCAGAAACCAAAGATCTTCCCATCTCCAGAGGACATGGGTTTGAACCCAACGCCAAATGGAGAAGCAAAACAACACAATACAGATTATTTACATGGCGCCTTTCACGTCGAGAGAACATCTCTCGGCACGAGGAAAATCAAATGATAAATAATCCGCACATTCGTCACAGCGCATGGTCGACGAGTCTTGAAGTGCTTCGCAGAGTGTAGTGACTGTGTGTTTTGCAGGAACAGCATTGGATCTGAAAGTAGGTCACAAGCTCCCTCGCCTCCCCCCCAGCCCCCAGCCTCACCCCTCACTATGGTTAAGCCTCCTGTGAGACGGATGTGAGACCACATGGGTGGTTTAGATGCACCTTTTTCAGCTTTGCACTTCTCACTGAAAACCCAGACCATAGAAAGGCACGTTTCGGGGAGAGTCAGGGGGCGAACGGGAGCAGAAGGGGGAGAGAGGAGGGGGAGAGAGAGGGGCTGAACGTCTATGGATATTCTGTCAATAGACCCCCTGGCGGAGGGTGGGGAAAGAGAGAGGTTGAGACCCCTCCACCCCTGCGAGGGGGGTGATTGGTCTAACTTTCCTCTGCTCTTGCTGTTCTAATGTTAGAGTATCTAAAGCTGTCACTTGTTACTTCCTCACAGAAGTACTTGCTCTAACTCTGTGCTGACTTCCCCTTGTGGCTTCTGTGGAGCTGAATGTTGATCATCTTAGAGAGTGTGTGTGGCTGTGGTGGGCAGTGATGATCCCCATTAGCCCCCTCCCCCCCCACGCTTCACACAGCCTGGGGTAATAATAATAATAATAATCCTGGCATTCGATACAGCGTCTCATCACATCTTCGAGAAGTCTCAAAGCGCTTCACAGGATATACACTGTGAAGTGACTGTGTATTTTGTGGGTGAAACGCGGCAGCCAATTGTGCACAGCAGCGTCCCCACAAACAGCCGTGGATTGAGTGACCCAATTTTTTTAGAGATTATTAATTAACCCGGGAAAAATGATTCCCCCAATCAACTGACAACCGGGTTCCTACTTACTGCTGGGTAAACAGGCGTGTGGAGTAAGGAAACACGCCTAAGATGGGGTGTCAGGCTTCGGGTTTGAGTCAGAGTGAGAGGAAGAACCAAGGACATCAATAGACAGTTGCACTGTTTCCGTAGTTACAGTACCTGGCCCGGTTCTACTTTCCGCCCGTCATAAACACGCGGTCCCCTTTCTCCCCCCACCCACCCACCCCCATTTCCCCCATCATCAGGGTTCTCTGCCATTTGCTGCATCATGTGTGTACACGTGTAAGCTACATGTGAGCCCTGTGTAAGTTCCGCGTGTCCAGTGTTCTGGCTGACAATCCCCAGATAAAATCACTCACTCACCTCATGGCTGTTTGTGGGGATGTCGCTGTGAGCAAATTGGCTGCCCCGTGTTAACTGCATGTAAAATGCGTGTAAGGCGCATAGTAAGCAGTGAGTAAGTGTGAGTTTGTAAGTGTGTGTAAGCGTGTGTAACTGAGCGTGTGAGTGTGTGTAAGCGTGTGTAACTGTGAGCGTGTGTGAGTGTGTGTAAGCGTGCGTAGCTGTGTGTGAGTGTGTAAGCATGTGTAAGCCTGTGTAACTGTGTGTAAGTGCGTATAAGCGTGTGTGAGTGTGTGTAAGCGTGTGTAACTGTGTGGGATGTGTGTGTGCGTCCCCGGTGTTTCTGAGTATGAACGACCGCGAGAAGTACTTACAGCAGACACAGGGCGTAGGCTCCGGCCACCGATTCACTGTCCCTCACCAGGAAGCTGCCATCTTTGTTAGCTTTGGCCAACAGCTCCTCGGCTCGGGTGCGGCTGATGTCCCAGTGATGCCAGAGTGGCCTGGACAGAGGCATCCTCTCCCTGCCCGCTCCCTGCCCTCCGCCCTCCTCACTGTCCGGCCTGTGTGAGAGAAAATAAATTGTGTTTATTAACAGGTTTAAGGAGATATTAAGAAACACTGAGTATACGTACCCACCCCATCGTCCAGCCACAAGATCTCATACACACATACCTAGAGAGACACACATACTCATATATAGAGAGAAAGCCAGAGAGAGAGACACACACACACACACACACAGAGACACAGACACTCACAGAGAGACACACACACACACAGACGTGTAAGGAGATAGAGAGACATAGACGCACAGAGAGATACACACACAGACATTGAAACACACATGCACAAACACACACACTCACATAGACAGAGAGCGAGAGACATAGACACACTCAGAGAGACAGAGATATGCACACTCACGCAGAGAGATATATACACTGACACTGACAGAGAGAGACACACACACCCTCAGACAGAGAGAGACACACTCATAGAGAGAGACAGAGAGAGAGAAACAGACACGCACACGCACACGCATGCGCATACACACAGAACATTGAGCTCTTTATTGAGCTGTAATAATCCCTGTGATTGATACAGCGCCTGTAACATCTCACAGGTAATTGTTATCAGGTGTAGTGACCGTTTAAGTAGATATACACGGAGGCCATTTTGCCCCACAGCAAGGTCCCGCAAACAGCCATGAAATGAATGACAAAGTATTTCCATTATACATGGCGGGATCTTTAACCTCGGTCTGAACTGGGGGTGGGGGGTGCGGGTGGTTTAACGGCTCATCCGATGGACTGTGCCTCTGACAGTGTGGGGGCTCCCCCCAGCACCAGTCTAGAGCGTCAGCACAGACTGTGAGCTCAGGGTCCCTGACTGGGGTGGTGGGGGGCAGAGGGGGGTTGGGGGCTCGAACCCACTACTTCCTGACTCCAGAGACAGGGAGCTACTGACTGTGTGACAGGCCGTGACAAGAGGAGAGATGAGCGACTGTAAATGTGTCTGTGACACTGACACACACTGTGAGGTCAGGGTGTGAACGACTCTCTTCCTCCCTGAGGAAGGGGTCCCAGGCGCAGTGGCGAGCGCGGTGGCCCCTTTAAGGAGCAGCAGCCCCCTCATCGCTTGTTAATCAGATCCTCATCGCTAACGACACTCGCTCCCACACACTGTAACTCTACAGCTTACAGCACACACTGCAATAGGCGTCAGACACCGAGCGGGGGCAGCGATGGGGAACAGGCGGACGAGAGGTGGGGGTGAGGGTGGGGGGGTAGATATCTGGTAGCTTTTCAAGGTTCTTCACACCCAACAGATGCCTGTGACCTCCTGCTGACCATCCCCCCCACTCCTCGCTCTCTGTCATTGACCCACTGCCCTCCCAATCCATCACTCACCCACCCACCCTTTGCCCTCTCGCCCACTGCTGGAGACTTGCCAATAAATACCCTTTGGAACTCAGAGGGTCTCGTTCAACACCCACTTCAGCGAGTTGGCAATGGGGGGGGGGGGGGAGGGGTGCATTGTGTCTGTAACAAACCCCCCCCCCCACCCCCCCCAGCACTCAACATGCCTTCATCAGAAACTGAGAGAGGAACAGCAGAGAGAGAGTGGTGTAAATCCACAAAAGGCAAAAATACTGCAGATGCTAGAAATCTGAAATAAAGCCAGAAGTGGCTGGGAACACGCAGCGGGTCAGGCAGCATCTATGGAGAGAGGAAAGTGAGTTGACGTTTCAGGTCGATGACCCTTCACCAGAACTCTAGTTGTTAGTGTAAAACTCCACACAGACAGAGAGAGACAGTGTGTTAATCCTCACACAGGCAAGCGGAGGGACAGCTCGAGCTCAGCAAACACACACTCACCCTCGTCAGCCCCTGACCCTGAAGCTGACAGCTCTCAGCTTCTCTCCCTGCTCCTACCAGCCAGCCAGACAGACAGCCAGTCACACAGCGTCTGTGCCCTCACTCACTCTCACACGCAAGGGCTGTGTTCTTTAACACATAGAAACACTCCTCCCAATGCTCTGCTGTCTCACACTTACACATACCCCCTGGTGGACTTTCCATCCCATTGACAGCCTCACCAATAATAATAATCCTTGCATTTGATATAGGGCCTTATCACGTCATTGAGACGTCTCAAAGCGCTTCACAGACTGTACTGTAAAGTGTAGTGATTGTGTGTTTTGCGGGTGAAAGGCAGCAGCCAATAGCACACAGCAGATCCCACAAACAGTCGTGGTTTGAGTGACCAAATTATTATATTTTTAAAAAAAAATTTGAAGGGATCATTACCCTCAGAAAGCGATCCGCCGATCGACTAACAACTGGGTTCCTACTTACTGGGAAAAGTCAGCGGGTGCAATAAGAGGATTAGCAAGCATTGCCGTTAATTACGTGGAACGTAAAACCTTCCATCTGTCCTTCTCCAGAGTGATAAGCAAGAGTCTTAGCAAGTTACGAGTGTCGGAACACTTTGAGGAATTGATCTTTCCTCAGGGTCACCTTCCAAAACAATCCCAAATTATTCATGGTCAGGAGGACATCCTAAGGCGCTGAACAATCAGGGATTAGATCCGAGCGGGTGGAGGGCAGGGAGGGTCACAATAGCTGTCACAATAGCCCTGATTAAATTAAATGAAATTGGGACAAAACTTGCAAGTGTTTCACCCACAAATACACAGTGGCTCCACTTTACAGTATATTCTGTGAAGTGTTTTGAGACGTCTCAGCGACGTGATTGTTGGTGAGGTGAGGTGAGCGCGCTCATCTCTACTCTAGAAGGCTCCAGCGAGGGGGCGGTGAGCAGCTCTGAGTTTCATTAGTTTAATCTGTGTTGCTGGGTTTGTTGGACACGTCCGTCCCTCTATCTCCTTCAGCTGACAGAAGGCAGATTGTCCTGTTCAAGCTTCAGGTTGGAGTTAAAAATAGGATCACGTGTCACAGACCATCACTCGTCTCCGCAGTTCAGCATTCCTGCGGCATCGACCAAATGCCGTCAGCTCTCGAGATGCGACCAGTGAACCCGGCCGCAGGTGAGGCCAGAAACAAAAATGTGACGTTACGTCACAAGTTACATGAAGCTTGGAGCTCACGGTCTAGGCTGACTGACGTTCCATCCCAGAGCGCAGCATTGTCAGTGGTGCCATCTTTTGGGTCAGATGTTAAACCGAGCTCTGGTCTGTGCCTGTTCAGGTCCTGCGTCGCTATTCGAAAAGAGAAGAGAGTTTTGCCCTCTTTCTCTCTCTCTCTCGCTCTCTCTCTCGGTGTCCTGGCCGACAATCACCTAGAAAATCGGTCATTCCATTCATGGCTGCTGGCAGGAGGTTACTGTCTGCAAATAGCTGCCACGTTGCGCCCACGAAACTTGCCAAAAAATTATTCGTGAAGCGTTCTGAGACGTTTCTAATTCTCCCCAAAGTCCTTAATCTGGCTGAGGTCCACCAGGCACTAAATAAAGGTGAGGCTTTATATATAGCCGCCCTTGGTCCACAGATAGCAAAGGCTGTACGTATCTGAGGGCTAATCCATTCCCCTGGCACCAAATCTGTCCGTCCACACACTTTGTGTAACTTGTGATGTAACATCATATCGTTGGAAGGGACACGGCTGACTGAGCAAACCCCCATCCTCCCCCACAAACACTCCGTCTTATCATACTGAGTGCTAAACTATAATCTCCCCCCAAGCAATCCTCTTTACCTGCACTGAAGCCTCGCATGCAAGCCCTTATGTAATGCGCTGTTTCCAGCCACGTTAAGCGTTTAATGGGATCAGCTGGGAAACATGGGTGGAGGTGAGGCTGGGTGGGGGTAGGGGTGGGTGCTGAGTGGCCGGGAGGATGCCCTGGGAGGAGCGAGGACTGGGATAAAGCAGGAATGGGTGTGAGTGCTGTGTAGTCCTGGGGTGTGAGAGCTGGAGACGAGCCTTGAAGATTGTTACACTCATCAGAGATCCCACCCACACCAGGACCTGAACCAGGAGCAGAACCTGAACCAACTCTCCAGGTAACGAAACTGTGCCCAGTGTGTGGGTCACACAAGGGTCGCACACACACACACACAAAAGGGGTCGCACACACACACACACACAAGGGGTCGCACACACACACACACAAGGGGTCGCACACACACACACACACACACACAAGGGGTTGCACACACACACACACACAAAAGGGGTTGCACACACACACAAGGGGTTGTGCACACACCAAAGGGTTGCGCACACACACACACACACACAAGGGGTTGCGCACACACACACACACACACAAGGGGTTGCGCACACACACCACAAGGGGTTGCGCACACACACAAGGGGTTGCGCACACACACACACAAGGGGTTGCGCACACACACACACACACACACAAGGGGTTGCGCACACACACACACACACACACACACAAGGGGTTGCGCACACACACACACACAAGGGGTTGCGCACACACACACACACAAGGGGTTGCGCACACACACACACAAGGGGTTGCGCACACACACACACAAGGGGTTGCACACACACACACACACAGGGGGTCACACACACACACACACACAGGGGGTCTCACACAGACATGGGGGTGGGGGGTCACACACTGGGCCATGTGCCTCTCCCCGCCCCACGCTCTCCCCTACACTGGGATCTGCAAATTAGCAGATCTTTGGGTAAAGATATCTAAGTTATTTAGAAGCTGAAGTACAGCTTTGAGTTGAACCTAATCCGCGCTCACTGACCAAAGCTCTTTTTCTTTAGCTGTTCAGTAATACCCAGGTTTCAGTCCTCACACAAGTCGCCTGAGCCTCGAGATTAGAGAGAGAGGTTTTAAACTGCCGCTTCCTCCTTCCCCCCCCGCACCCCCAACACACACACACACACACTCCGTGTAATGCTCTCTTTGCTGTAATAGACCTTCTGAGCCCAGAGTTCATATCAAATTGCAGTCCTGTAGCTCAGTGGTTAGCGCACTCGCCTCGCAAACGAGAGGACCCGGGTTTGATTCCCGAGCGGGACGAAACCTTACTTTCCTAACTCCGCACGCCTCTGTTCACCAAGCGGTAAGTGCAAACCCGGCTGTTAGCTGAATGGCACATTGCTTTTTGGGAATAATAATCCCTTGAAAGATATATATATATATTTGGTCACTCAATCCACGAATGTTTGTGTTTGTGGGACGCTGCTGTGCGCAATTGGAAAGTGCAGTCAATTCACTTTCCTGTATATCTTGTGAAGCGCTTTGAGATGTCTCAACAACGTGATAAGGCGCTGTATCAAAAAATTATTATTTCAGGATAAACCACTGTGTGCGTCTGAGTGAAGCTGAATATCTGGAAGTGAATGATTATTAAAACTATTCATCACTCTCTTCTCCCCCCCCCACTCCCCTCTCCCCCCCCACTCCCCTCTCCCCCACTTCACCTCTCTCCCCCACCCCCCACCATCACCACACACACAGCTGTATCTGCGAGTCATCATGGCTGGTAATATTGGAAAGTAAGTGGAAAAGTGCCTCATTCAATGTGCCGCGGTCAGTAATGTGAGGAGTATACTTCATCTCTCCATCACCCCAACTCCCCACAGTGTCATCTCACACACACACACTCTCTCCATCTCACACACACACTGTGTCACATTCCGTCTCACACACACTATGTCACTCACACACACACACACACACACACACTGTCACCCACTCCCTGTCTCGCACACAAAGACTGTGTCACACTCTGTCTCACACACACTGTGTCACACACTCACTCACACACGCGCACACACACTGTCACACACTCTCCCTGTCTCGCACACACGCAATGTCATACAAACTCTCTCTGTCTCACACACACCGTCACACACACCGTCACACACACCGTCACACACTGTCACACAGTGCTATGCTCGGCATGGGTGTTAACTCTTTACTCTCCAAATTTACAGAGTTTTCAAGAAGATGAGTAAAAATGCCAAGGTAGGACTGGGATGCCATCTCGCCTTTCACCGCCTGTGGGGGGAGGGGTGGGGGAGTGAGGAGGAGGGAGGGTGGGGGTGGGGGAGTGGGGAGGGAGGAGGGTGGGGAGTGGGTGGGTGGGGGGTGGGGGATGGGGAGGGAGGGTGGGGAGTGGGTGGGGGGTGGGGGGCGTGGGGAGGGGGGGGTGGGGAGTGGGGAGGGAATGTTTCAAACAGATTCAGTGTGAACTTACAACTCAAAGGAACATTGTCCTGGAATACAACCAATGTTTGTATCATCCGTGTCTGACACACAGGGAAACCCGTCGCAACATGTAAGACTCTCCAAACCAGACTGAGAGTTACACGTGTGTATGTCACCTACACGTGGGAATCTCCCGGGAGGAGAGTTGGTGAAGGAATGGACAATGGATATTGCAGTTGGATGGAGATAATGTTTTGTTTTCTCTGCCCACAGCTCACCCTTTACCTGGGGAAGCGGGACTTTGTAGACCACATTGACAGTGTGGACCCAGTGGGTGAGTGACTGGAGCAGCTTTGGTTTCTGTGGCATCTTTACACTCGACTTTAGAGCACTTTGACACACAGCAACACCCCGACCAGAGCCAGGAGGCGGGTGATCAATCAATCCAGAGGATTGTTGGCCGGGACACTGGGAGAGAGAGAGCGAGAGTGGGGAGAAAAAGAGACACTCCCTTCTCTTATCCAACAGCACTGCGGGATCTTTAACATCCGCCTGAATAGGGCATAGGCAGGAGTTTAGTTTAACGTCTTATCCAAAGGATGGAGTCTCTGAAAATGTGGTGCTTCCTCACCACCACCCCCCCCACTCCCCCCCCCGCCCCCCCCCAGCGCTGTGTAGGAGCCTCAGCCTGGACTGGGAGCTCAAAGTCCCAGATGTGGGGGCTCGAACCAATAACCTCCTGACTCACTCTACATGCTTGAACCGGAGTGAACCTGGACTTTACCAGGCTTGGATTTGGACTAAATCTGACCCACTCCTTTCTCTCTTACAGATGGAGCTGTGCTGATTGATCCCGAGTACCTGAAGGATAGGAAAGGTAGGGGCTAGAGTCCCGGATATGGCTTGTTTCTCACCACTTTCTCGTGGTGAGGGGATTGAACTGATCTGCTGGGAGCCATCTCATTGTGTGTATCAAGTTCCTGTTTGTGTCCCAGCCCTGTTTAACAGCTCCTCTCTCCTTTGCTCACAGTGTATGTAACAATGACGTGTGCCTTCCGATATGGCCGTGATGATTTGGATGTTATGGGGTTGACGTTTCGAAAGGATATTTATTTTGACGCATATCAGGTCTACCCACCACTGCCGGAGAACAAGAGGGAGCTGACCTGTCTGCAGACAAAACTGATACACAAACTGGGGGAGAACTGCTACCCATTCTTCTTCAAGGTGAGGTTCACACTAGATCTTCCTGATGTAAGCATTTCAGGCTGGAGCACAACCCAAGGTCCCAACCCAAGGTCCCAACCCAAGGTCCCAACCCAAGGTCCCAACCCAAGGTCCCAACCCAAGGTCCCAACCCAAGGTCCCAACCCAAGGTCCCAACAAAATTTGTTCGAGACATGACCTGGTCTTCATGCAGAAGCAGGAAGCTGGGACAATCCCAGTCAATTCCTGGTGAGATGCTGTGTTGGTTCACAGTCAAATTCCTCCACTGTCAAGTGCTCATAGTCGCTGCCCTGTGTGACGGGCGCTGTATAAATGCGTTGTTGTTGTTATCACTTTCACACCACGCAGTGGCTTTGCCATCGGGGTAGCTGACACTGTTGAATGTTCCTCTTGCATAACAGGCTCCCAGACCCTACTCTACATGACAGTATTTGTGTTGAAGCTGTATATTTCTGTTCCAGATCCCTACAAACCTGCCCTGCTCAGTCACCCTGCAGCCAGGACAAGATGATATTGGAAAGGTAAATGTGATCAACTCACACTAGTGCACATCAGCCAAGCTCCAGGCCTAGGCTGATGCTCCGAGGCAGGACTGGGGGAGGCACGGAATTGTTTGAAGTCCCATCGGATGAGCTGTTGAACCAAGGAGCTGTTTACAGTTGCTGGTGGTTCAGGCAGACGTTAAAGATGGTTCTCTCTTTGTGAAGAAAAATCTATATTTTTGTAGTTTCCTCAAAATGATATAAATGCTATATCAATTACAAGGATTATTATTATTACTATCATCAAGAAGTGGTTTAACCACTTCATGGTTGTTTATGGCGCAAATTAGTTGCCGCGTTTGCCTACAAATGAGACAGTCACTACACTTGACAGTGAAATCCTGCAAAGAGCTTTGAGCCATTTCGACTGTGTGATAAGGTCCCGTATCAAAGTCAAGGGTCATTATTATTATTATTAATAATAATAGGATAGCCCATATTATTGTGTCATCGTGATTGTCTGCCTCTGATGTTTGTCTCTCTCGCTCCCTACCCCACCCCAGTCTTGCGGTGTGGACTTCGAGGTGAAAGGATTCTGTGCAGAAAATCTGGAGGAGAAAATCCACAAAAGGTACAACACATTTGTGTAAACAACACGGCATCCTGCTCTCCCCAATCCACCTCCCGACAAACCAGGCACAGCTCACGATTGCCCTGCAGGAGATAAGTGGAACATAAGAGCCCAGAATAACACCTGAAGGTCAGGAAGGTGTGGGTTTAAAGCCACTCCTTGAGCTCACAGTCCAGGCTGGTAATCCAGTGCAGTGCTGGGGTGGGGGTTGGGAGGTATTGCTATTGTCCATATGGTTGATGTTGTGGGTCTTGTTGATGTTGTTGATGCGATGGTTGTTGTTGTTGTTGTTTGCTGACTGGATTGCCCCGGAGGCTGACGAGTCTCTCTCTCTGCACCAGGAATTCTGTCTGCCTGATTATCCGCAAGGTGCAGTTTGCGCCGGAGGAAAGTAAGGTGAAACCCAAAGTGGAGACCACCCGGCAGTTCCTCATGTCAGACAAGCCCCTGAACCTGCAGGTCTCTCTGGAGAAAGAGGTCAGTGCTGGAGCCTGGGGCCTCACCCTCTCCTCACAGTTACTATTACACTGATAACCAGAGGACACGTCTCAGAGCTATAATAACTGCTGCGTACTGATTGATCTCATCCCTGCAGGGCAATGGCACACCACAGAGGGCAATGGCACACCACAGAGGGCAATGGCACACCACAGAGGGCAATGGCACACCACAGAGGGCAATGGCACACCACAGAGGGCAATGGCACACCACAGAGGGCAATGGCACACCACAGAGGGCAATGGCACACCACAGAGGGCAATGGCACACCACAGAGGGCAATGGCACACCACAGAAGATGGGAAAGAATGTAGACATGGTTCAGATGCATTAATGTGGCGGCTCTGGCTCAGTCACTCGCACTCTCGCCTCTCGAGTCAGAAGATTGTGGGTTTGAGCCCCACATCGAGGACTTTAATCTCACAGTCTAGGCTGGTGCTCCGTTGCGGTGCTGGGACTAGCGGAGGGAGGGTGGGAGCGCTGGGGGGATGGAGGGGGAACTGCATTGTTGGAGGTGCCATCTTTCTATTGAGATTTTAAATCAAGGTTCCGTCTGTGCTCTGTTCAGGTGGGTGTTTAGGTGTCCTGCCCGACAATCCCTCATTCATTCATTCATTCATTGAATCATTCATTCACTTTGTGGCTGTGGGGGGGAGAAAGGGGAAATGGGGAGGGGGGAGGGAGTTGGGGGGGTTGGAGAGGAATCAAAGGGAAGATCGAGAGAGGTTAGTAACGGGATGGAGAGCTGAGGGTCAGAGTCAGGCAATGAACACGATAGTAATAATAATCCTTGTATTTGAGAAAGCACCTTATCATGTCATCAAGAGGAGACATCTCAAAACGCTTCGCAGGATGTACTGCCACGTGCACCGGACTTTATTTTGTGGGTGAAACACAGCAGCCAATGATGAATGTGATTGTTTGACAGCTGTTTTACCATGAGGAGCCCATCAAGATCACCGTCCACATCAATAACACCACCAACAAGGTGGTGAAGAAGATCAAACTGTGGGGTAGGAGCTCTGTTAAATGTTCAATTGTGTTTCCCGTGTGAGGGGGCAAAGAGAGGGGACTGGGAGAGTGGATCTGGAGCAATGAGATATAGTGAGTCACGGTGTCTCTGTGTGACTCTGTCTCACTGTGTGTGTCTCTGTGTGTCCCTGTGTGACTGTGTCTCTTTGTGTCTCTTTGTGTCTGTGTGTCTCTGTGTGACCAACATTCTTCTCTTATCCCATCAGTTGAGCAGATCACGGAAGTGGTCCTTTACCAACTCGACAAATATGCAAAGGTCGTCAGCTCCGAGGAGACGGAGTGAGTAACCAGTACACTGTGTGTGTTGTGCATTTGTGCCCGAGTGTGTGAGTACATGTGTGTATGCGCAAGTGTGCACGTGTATGTCCGTGTGTGTGTGTTAATGTTCTGTGTTAACATCAGGGTCAATTTTTGCTGTTGCCAATTTATAAATATCTGAAACGCTGCAGCTGTGAAAATCTCAGTGTGAATCTCTGTTATTATCACGGAGTGAATCTGGGAGTGACTGTCTGTGTGACTCTGGGAGTGACTGTCTGTGTGACTCTGGGAGTGACTATCTGTGTGACTCTGGGAGTGACTGTCTGTGTGACTCTGGGAGTGACTGTCTGTGTGACTCTGGGAGTGACTGTCTGTGTGACTCTGGGAGTGACTGTCTGTGTGACTCTGGGAGTGACTGTCACTCTCTCCTCACTGCAGCGACACTGTGGCTGTTAATTCCACCTTCACCAAGGTTTACTCGCTCACCCCGATCCTGGAATCCAACCGGCAGAAGCGAGGCCTGGCTCTGGACGGCAAACTCAAGCACCAAGACACCAACCTGGCGTCCAGCACCATGTAACTACCCCACACCACACCACACTGTCTGCCATGTCTGCCCTACTCTCCGCTGCCACAGCACCAAACTGGCCTGCCTGCCCTGCTCTATACTGCCACATCTCCTGCCTTCTCTGCCCTATACTGCCACATCTCCTGCCTTCCCTATACTGCCACATCTCCTGCCTTCCCTGCCCTATACTGGCACATCTCCTGCCTGCCCTATAATAATAATAATAATAATCCTTGCATTTGATATAGCGCTTTTCACGTCGGGAGGACGTCCCAAAGCGCTTCACAGAATACACTGTAAAGTGAATTGACTGTATATTTGTGGGCGAACGCGGCAGCCAATTGCGCACAGCAATGTCCCACAAACAGTCGTGGATTGAAAATGACCAATTTATGATTGTTTTTGGTTTTTGGAGGGATTATTATTAGGCTCTGTGTGGAGTAAGGAAACTTGCCCAAGGTTTCGCCCTGACCCCCCGGGGATTGGACTCAGGTCGCTCACTTGCAAAGCGAGTGCTCTAACCACTGAGCTACAGGACTCCACATCTCCTGCCCTGCCCTGCTCTATACTGCCACATCTCCTACCTTCCCTGCCCTATACTGGCACATCTCCTGCCCGCCCTGCTCGCCCTCGTCTGTACTGCCACACAGCCTGACTGCCCCACCCTGTACCTGCCAGCCCTGCCCTGCTCTACACTGCCACGGTTTGAGACCCTGTATCAAAAGTAACGATTACTTATCTTTATTCATAAAATAAAAAAAACTTTCAACACGGCTGGAAACAGGGATAGAGAGTTCAGGAAGAATCCTCGGCTGCACATCCCCCCTGGATGGTAACACCACAAGCAGCGTTGGGAACATTGGCTCTGTGGGCTGGGGGTGTGGGGGCTGGGGGTGTGGGGGTGTGGGGGCTGGGGGTGTGGGGGCGGCTGTTATTCAGACCCTAACCCCACTCTACTCTCCTGATTGATCTCTGACTGTCCTCAGGCTCCGACCAGAACTGGATAAGGATGTGCTCGGAATCCTGGTTTCTTACTGTCTGAAAGTGAAGGTCACAGTGTCACGAGGAGGGTAAGGTTCTCAACCATCACAGTATCCCCCCTTCTCTTCCCCCCATCGTGTCGGTGCTGGGGCTCACTCCCCCACTGCAGCTCTCTACTCTAACCCCAAGGGAGAGGGGAACAGGGAGTGTGGGAGGGAGTCAGTGCGGGAGGAAAGCTGTGTAGAGGATAACCAGTGACTCGGGGCCCTGTCTGTGCTGTAACAATCTATGTATCTGAGAGTTGAAGTTAATCTGCAATAACACATCGTCTTTCTCCTTGTGTTTTTGCTCTCTCTGTCCCCGGATTTCCTTCCCCAGGATCCTGGGAGACCTGACCGCCAGGTGATTGTTTTACTCACTCCCCTCATTGCCGCCACTTCTCTCACTCTCTCACTCTGTTTCACTCATTCTCTCTCTCTCTCTCTCTCTCTCTTCCTCTCTCTCACTCCTTCTCTTCTGCTTTCAGTGATGTAATGGTGGACATTCCGATCAGTTTGATGCACTCCAAACCCTCTGAACGTGAGTGTTGCTTGTGTCGTGTTCACCTCCTGAAGCCAAGTCCAGCGCCCCAACCCCCAGCCTCAGCACCCCCAGCCTCAGCACCCCAGCCCCCCCAGCCTCAGCACCCAGCCCCCCAGCCTCAGCACCCCAGCCCCCCAGCCTCAGCACCCCAGACCCAGCCGCAGCCCAGTGCCCCAACCCCCAGCCCCAGCCCCCCAGCACCCCAGACCCAGCCGCAGCCCAGACCCCCAGCCCCCAGTGCCCCAGCACCCCAGACCCAGCCCAGACCCCCAGCCTCCCATCCCAAAACACATCCCATCAAGTGCACGTGAAGCGCTCTGAGACGCCGCCCAGCGTGGAGGGCGCTATATAAATCCAAATTGTTGGTGTTGTTATCACATCCAAAAGTCCGTCAAATTCCTGACAGGAAAGCAGGAGGTCACAGGTTCTTCCATTGTTTATTTACATCTCAGCAGATCTCACCCTTTAATAATGACAATATAACAATCTAATATAATAACAATCTAATATAATAATAAAAATACAATATTAACAATATAATAATTTGGATATTAGGATCTAATGATAGTAACAATATGATGATGATAATAACCCTTTGTGTTTGACACTTCCCTGCACCACCTGGTCATCCCGTCACTGACGGTTTGTTGGGAACTAACCACTAACCATGATTCTCCGCTCTGTGTCCCACCTGCTTCTGACGAGAAGTTACCAGGTAAGGTTCCAGCATCATCACCCACTGTACAGGCAGACTCGGGAACACCGCACACGGGAACGCCGCACACGGGAATGCCTCACTCGGGAGAACTGCATGTGGGAAGCTACACGGCATTGATCATTTGTGTCAGACTCGGCCACTGTTAAGTCCTTGGGGGGTGGTGGGGGCGCCGTATAAATGCACGTCGTTGTTGTTGTTGGTGGTTTCTCGCTGTGACTCCGGTCTCTCTCACTGTCGCCCTTTGCAGTATGGAGGACATTGTGATCGAGGAGTTCAGTCGGCACAAGATTAAGGGTGAGAAGGACGACGACGAAGAGGAGGAAGCGGCCGCCGGGCAGGAAAGCTAGAGACACCGACACATCAACCGTTAGCGTGTTCAGCACAAGCCTGCACCGCCAACACGGGATGTGACCAGCGGTACCGTCACCCACAGGGGAGGAGGGAGAGGGTAACGAGTGGTTGAATATCTCGTGTCAGATCAATTAACTGTCAGTGTGTAAAAATACTCTGTGTGTAGTGAACACATCTCATCACGGCAACGCACTGCGCGGTCTGGGTGTCACCGAGCCTCATTTATTCAGTACTTTATTTAGTTGCTCCCTCCACCCCTTCCTCTCCTCTCCCCCCATACCCCCCCATAATCCCCACGCCCACCCCCCGAGCCAAGCTGTTGTTCCAGTGCTTAGTCAGTGCCGAGATAGCGGATCTTGTTTCTGACTCCCATTTTCCTGGGATGGATTGATGCTGACTCTCTATGCGAGTGAGTGAGTGTGTGTGTGTGTGTGTGTGTGCGTGTGTTTATGTGCGTGCGTTTGTACGTGTGTGCATGTGTACGTTTGGGTGAGTGTGCGTGCGTGCGTGTGTGTGTGTGTGCGCGTGTGTTAGGTTGTGCTGTGTAGACGTCTAGACCCAAAAGGGATTTATGACAAATGTTGCCAGGAAACAATTAAACGTCGTTGTGTGCAAATTGGCTGCCGCGTTTGCCTACAAAAACACAGTCACTACACTTCAAGTTAATCCTGGGAAGCCCTTTCATAAAAGCCCCTCGGCCAAACATCAGAATTACTAAAGATTACATTATTGTGATTAAGTGGAATTTTCAAGCCTGCGAGAGGGAAGCCTCCCCCCCTTGTGTGAGAGAGGGGGGGGGGGGGGTTGGGGGGGTAACTCAATGCCAGACTCAGGGACTCTGTCTGCCTTCAGCGTCACTGGTTTGAAATGTTGGGGACACTTTGTGCGGAAAAGGATAAATGGGGCCGAGCCACGGCTGCAGTTCACATTGCTGTCCACTGTGCGGAGCACAGCTACACATGGAGCAGATTCCCTTTCACTGCTTACTCTGGGTGGGGTGGGGGGGGTGAGGGTGGGGGGGATGGTGTCTGGGGTAGGCTTGCGAGGCTGAGCCCAAGGTGCGGCAGGGAATCATCCTTTATTCACAAGCTCATGTCTCAAGTCAGACAATCTGATCAATGTGCAAAGTGGCAATCACTCCTCTCTCCCCCCCCCCCACCTTCCCCCCCCTCCACCTTCCCCCCCCCCCACCTTCCCCCCCCCCCACCTTCCCCCCCCACCTTCCCCCCCCATGGTGGCTCGGTTGGTGATTTTGTGCCTCTTGCTTCAAGCCCCACATTTGACATTGGCCTCAGCTGTTAAAGCCCCCACAGACCTGTTATAAATAATAGTAATAATCCTGGCATTTGACACACAGGATACACTGTGAAGTGAATTGCATGTATATTTTTGTGGGAGAGAGAGAGAGAGATACGCAGGAAGAAGGGATGGGGGGTGGAGAGATGGCGGTAAGGAGAGAAAGAAGCAGGAAGGGAGAGATGGAGGGAGGGAGACACGCGCACGCACACAAAATACGCAAGCAATTTGTACAGACTGGACTGGACAGAGCGACAGAATGGTAGATATCCGCCAGGAGGAGGTGACGGGGTCTCGGGGTGAGAAATCCAGGGTAAAGTGACCGTGTGAAGAGGAGGCAGCGGAGTGAGAGCGGTGAGTCACACCGGGGACACACGATGTCTGTGTATCCCCAGGAGGACGCAGTGAATGAGGCACTCCACCGTACACAAGGAGACAAAACCAGAGAGTACGAATGAGGGAAAGGGTGTTCCCGGAGGATCGGGTGGTGGTTACTGACGATCAGATAGCACCACTATTATGTGCGGAGGTTGTGTGGGAATCAAATGCCGACTGACGGGAGACAAGTCTCTTTCTGTTGGCAAAGATATGGCGGTGCCAGACGGCGAGGCTGACTACAGTCTGACTGGCTGTGCTCGCTCTCGCTCATCACTTTCCAGTCTGATTGGCCACGAGAGAGCCGCCTGATGTCCAGACAACACCGCTCGCTCACGTCCCGTGGTTTGCCGGGACTTTCCTGCGCGCAAATGGGCGGCCGCACTCGCCTACAAAACACACAGTCACTGCACTTTACAGGAATGTGCTGTGAGGAGTCTCGGTGCTGTGATCAGAGGGGGGGGGCGGGGGCGGGGTCTCCAGCCAGATGTGGATGATTGACGTGCCTCCTGACCAATGGGGAGATGGCTGTGGGGTGGGGCGGGACGATGGACCCTCTGACTGACAGGAACCCGGAATCCTAATCACTTCGACTGAGTCAATGCGAACAGTCGGTGAGAGAGGTCCACAGTGTGAGCGCCGCTGTGTCTCTCTCTCTCTCTCTCACAGAGGAAAATACAGCACAGAAACACTGAGCGGAGGAGCAAAGCACTGTCCAGGAAAGGGCAGTGACCACCACCAACAACAACAACAACAACAGCAGCGAAGCCCCAGTCGGACCCTCTGAACTCGCGCCCCGACACTCTCCTTTAAACAACAACAACAACAACAACAGCAACAACAGGTTTCCTGACTTGGTCTGAAAACCTTCCCCACACCCCCACACCCCCACTCACGGCTCCAACCCCCTTTCCCTGGTTTGAAGGGGGAGGGGGGAAAGGAATGGCCACTAAAAGTTTGTTGGGGAAGTTTCCCACCTTCGACAAGGAGGTGCCACCCACCTGCAGCTGCAGGAAGCAGTGTAGTAACTGTGGCGTGTTCCTGGGGTTCTTCTCGCTGTCCCTGTGTCTGCATCTGCTCACTCTCCTCTGCTACTGGGACCTGCGGTCAGAGCTCAAACACGAACTACAGCTGCAGAGCAGGAGAGAGCCCCCCCCACAGCCCCCACACCCCCAGCACCCCCCCAGCACCCCCACCAGCACCCCCCCCCCCAGCACCATCTCCAGCACCCCACCCCCCACAGCACCCTCCCCAACACCCCCACCCTCCCCAGCACCCCCACCCCCCCAGCACCCCACCAGCACCCCCACCCCCCCAGCACCCCCACCCCCCCAGCACCCTCCCCAGCACCCCCACCAGCACCCCCAGCACCCCCAGCACCCTCCCCAGCACCCCCACCAGCACCCTCCCCAGCACCCTCCCAAGCCCCCCCCCCCAGCACCTCCCCAGCACCCCCACCCCCCACAGCACCCCCCCAGCACCCTCCCCACCCCCCCCAGCACCCCCCCTCCCCAGCACCCTCCCCAGCACCCCCCCACCCCCAGCACCCTCTCCAGCACCCACAGCCTCCACTCCCCAGCTCCCCCACCCCCCCCAGCCTGGGCTGCCCACACCATCATCTGCTTCATCCGGCAGCGAGGTGAGTGAGTGAGTGAGAACTCATCCCCTTCTCCCTCTCCCCCAAACTCTCTCTCCTCTCCCTCTTCCTTCCCTCTCTCATTCTCTTATCCCACCCCATCTCCCCCTCTCCCTCCCTCTCCCCCATCTCCTCTCCCCAAACTTCTCTCCCCCCTTTCACACTCTTCCCAAACACACACTCTGTCTCTCTCTCACATGTTTGCAAATAGTTTGCAACTTTCTCCTCTCCCCCCAAGAAAAAACTTTTCCTTCTCAACATCACAAACAACAACAACAAAAGATCTCTCCCCTTTCCCTCCGGCACTCGGTGCTGGAGATGCTGTGTGTTTGGGGCCAGTGCCCTGGGATGGGCTGTATTGTGTGTGTGTGTGTTTTGGGGGGTGGGCACATTGCTGAAATGTGATGCCTTTATTGGGTTGATGGTGTGTTTTGTTCTAAATTGAGAGCCTGGGTGGGGGGAGGGTGTGTAAGCTCCCGTCAGGGCTAAGGCAAGGGACAACCAATTGCTTTTACACTAGTGATGGATGAGCTGAGCTGGGGTCAAGGCTTGGGGCTATCAGGAGCTTGTGGAGGGAGGGAGGGAGGGAGGGTGAGGAGATCTGCAGGCTTGAGGTTCTAGGACCGAATGTGATCTGGCCAGTTCTTGGTGGTGGCACAGGTGACCTCAGCCCTCAAGCCTTTGAGAGATGGAGACCCACTTGCTTCTTGCGCTCTTCATTGCATTGACTGGAGAGCTCTGTGCACAGGCAGCGCTGTGACACTGGGCATTAATATTAATAATGATTGTGATCAAACCCCAGTCATAATCCTTTAACTCTGCGCGTTGCACCGGATGCCTCAAGCTGACTTGGGACGTCCTCCTGATGTGAAAGGCGCTACACAACTGCAACTTGTCGTTGCTGTTAGGACACCTCAAAGCACTTCACAGGATTTACTGTAAAACAGCAACTATATTGGCAACTGGAGCTCTAATGGCGGGGAGGGGGGCTGCTGGAGGCTGGTGTTGGGGGGCTGGGGGCTGGTGTGAGGTGGGGGGGCTGGTGTGGGGATGGTGGGGGCTGTGGGAATGACTCGGGAGCCAGACCAGATCTGGAGCAGGTGTTGGGCTTTATAGGGTTAAGTTTCTGAGGAGGAAGAGAAATGACGTAGTGATGTGCACTTGAGGGGGTGGGGGGATTAAGGGGTACACAAGCGAGGGAGCGGGAATAGGGTTTGAAACTGGGGGAAACCCATCACCGTGATCAGCTGTGGGTGTGTGATCTTTGTTAACTGGAGATTGTTAGCTGAATAACTTGATCAGTACGTTTCCTGTGGGGACAGACAACGTATTGTTAAGAGAAGTCCATACTTCCTTGTTGAAGCTGCTCTACGGAAACATCCGTCTGTTGTGATGTAGCAGGAACCTTCCTCTTTAAACCATTGGAACAGATCCACTGCCTATTTACTGAGTGAGCAGCAGGACACAAGCTCATAGCTGTGACAGCCGTCCTTCGGATGAGACACTAAATCGAGCTTTCCATGTGTGTCCGTGCCCTGTGCAGGTGAATGTTAATGGTCCCGGGAAACTATTGGAAAAAAGAAGGGAGTTTCTCACTCCCGGTGTCCTGGCCGACAATCCCTCAGATAATAAAAATCACTTCCCGGCTGTTTGTGGGGACGTCGCTGTGTGCAAGTTGGCTGCTGCGTCTGCTTGCAAAACAGTCACTGCGCTTTACAGTACATCCTGTGAAGCACTTTGAGATGCTCTCCCGATGTGAAAGGCTCTGATTGACATTCTGTATAAAGGTGATTGTTAATAGATTTCAGTACAATTGTAAAGGTCTCGTAATCCATCACTTTACCAGAACCATCACAAACCGTCCAGTGTGGTTTGTGACCGACAGTACTTCTCTGTATGGTCCCACACACTGTGTTTGGACGGTCGTAAGGTCAGGAATTATGAAACTGTACGTTATTCGCAGCTCAAAGCGCACAATAGTTACCAGGCGTTTGCATGTGAAATATTGTATTATAATCCAGTAAGAGGGCCTCACGCAGGCAACATTATATCTTGACAGCAGATGGTGCACAGAGACCAGTTTGGGGAAATAAATGAAATACTCAAACGTTAATAGAACAAAGGAAACCTGCTGCTCCCCCTGTCCCCATGGTGTCTGTGCTGGTGCTGCGCGGTGATTGAAGTATTAATGTGACATTAAGTGTAGACTAATGGATGTTGAGGAGTGAGTGACAAAGTGAATGTGCCCTGCGGGCTCTGAGCTGCCCTGAACTCTCACAGCAGCTCAGGGTTGTTACCTGAACCTTGAGGCGCGCCCAAACTCATTTGTTCCGTGTAACACAGCCCGGTTTGAGGGCCGGATGTGCCGTAATCTAATCATCGGAGCCCAGTTTGGTGACAAGAGTTTTTGGCTGTGGAATTGTGAATGGGAGTTTTGCTTGTCAAAGTGAGCAGGGAAATGACATTAATAATAATCCTTGCAATTGATCCAGCGCCTCATCACGTCTTTGAGACGTCACAAAGCGCTTCACGGGATATACTGTAAAGTGCAGTGACTGTGTATTTTGTGGGTGAAATGCGGCAGCCGATTGCGCACAGCAGCGTCCCACAAACAGTGGTGGATTGAGTGATCAAATGTTTTTTCTTGGGGAGGGATTATCGCTCCCGGAAAACGATCACCAATCGTTTTTGCTGCAAGTTCCTTGTCCCCACCGTCCGCTCCACAGTTGCCAACAGGGTCTCGGTTTAATTGAAACATCTTGAGCAATGCAGACCATTCTCCCCCTATTACCCCCCCCACTCCCACTCCACCCCCCAACACTGCACTGGAGCATCAGCCCAGACTGTGAGCTCAATGGCCTTGGGCACAGGGCTTGATCCCACCACATTTTGGCCTGCAAGCGAGACCGAGAGCAGCGGAGCCAGACCTGCATACAGAGGGTCTCCTGGCCGGTGGATGCGGAGCTGAGTCAGGTCAATAACCAAGCTGGGAGGGAGGCATGAGAGAGCGCGACCTCTTAATTTTAAGCAGGAGTTTGGATGAATTTCTGAGAAAGGTGGTGTGCGTGAGAGAACGGACTGTTCCGCCTCAGAGCTTCGTTCTTGTGGTTTATCCGTCCATCAGGTATAGATTGGACTAAAAGCCCCCCCTTCCCCGAGTGTCTGTTTGATGATCGGCACAGACACCGTGTGCCAGCCGGCCGGCTGCTGGGGAGAGTCCACTGAAACCACGGGACACGAGAGAGAGAGAGGCCGCAGATGGAACAGAACTTGATGATAAAGATGAGAAGTGATGGATTGATCAAGACCACATGTCTGTCTGTCTGTCTGTCTGTGTCTATGGGTCTGTCTAGAGCACACATTGCACAGTGTAGAGCCAGTTAACCTCAGCAACTAACATCAGGTGAACTGGTCACCACTCAACCTTTATTGTTAATAATTTGTTGTTGGCATGAACCTGTCTGTGTGTCTGTGTCTCTCTCCCTGTCTGTCTGTCTCCTCTGTCTCCCTCTGTATCTCTCTGATTGTCTGTGGGACATTGGTGTGCGCAAAGTGACCGCTGTGTTTTCAAACAAACAAGTAGACAGTCACGACACTTACAGCAATGTTTTTCTGATGAGCAGCCGGGTGGGCGTCTGATACGCACCAAACCCCGTTGCTGTGGTTGAGTATCTGAAGCAAACCACAGCTTCAGATGGAAATGAGAGAGCATTAGGCACAGGTTGGTGAGAGCCAATACTTGGGGGAACCCCAGAGTGTGTAATGGGGGAATTGTTGGAGTCTAACCATCTAAAACCACACAGCTTGCCATGGAGAACATTCTTTAGCAAGTTTTCCTGCTGCTTGTCCAGCCAGGATCACCCTCCACGTTGGGGAGTTGGGGTGCAGGGTTAACAGGTAAAACTGAGTAGAAACAGGAAAGGCAGTTATGGGCGAATGCAGCAGTTTATGCACAGCGACGTCCCACAAACAGCCGTGAAGTGAACAACACCAGATTGGGAGAGTTGATGGCACTTCCCCACGTTTGGGGGCTGGGGCTTCAAAATGTTAGGCTAGGTTTCCCCAGGTATCTGTCTCTCACTCTCTCTCTCGCTCTCTCGGCTCTCACCCAGCGAGCCCAGAGTATGTGAAGCGCACCTGGAGTGGCTGATCTTGCTGATCGCTATCTGGCTACAGATGAGGTTACGTCTGTGATTAACGACGGCTTTCTGACTCAGCTTTCCAGGAGAGACTCATCTCATTGTTCCCACTTCAGGGCGGTCCTGTCCTATCCTGTCCCGTCGCCGGGGTCTGGCTGATACCCTTCCCAGGGCTCCATAACTCTCACCTTTGGAATCGGGCAGCATGAGAGGCTTCTCCCCCAACCCCTCATCTCCTCCCCCCCACCAGCCTGGACACAGATCAACCTGCTGAATGTGTTGACTTGGTGCCAAGTGATCTGACTGTCAGACTCTCCCCACATGAGGATTGGTTTAGGTGGGATCCGGTGTTGGAATAGACTGGATGGAGTGAATGAAGCTGCCAGCACGGAGGGAAGAGTTGCTACAGCACTAAGTGTTTCATGTGCTACATCAGTAACGGCCTTTCTGATCCCGCATTCTTGCACACAATGGGGTGTATAATGTGCCATGCGCAAACCACGTGTAAAAACAGCTGTTTCACACGCCTCATATTACAGAGGAATTACATTGTAAAAACCACCGGCAAACAGGATTAGTGGTTAATTACATTTACAATTACTTGATTATGTAATGAACGGCAGCTGTAACTTCTGTACACGAGGTGCACGATACAACTGTTTACTCGTGCTTTACACATGTCCCGTCACAGACCACCCCCCCCATGTGTTTATTATCTCGTCCCTGACCTGCACTTCAGTTATATTAGGCGATTTCTTCCGCTGACAGCAATTCTTATAGCACCTTGTCACGTCGTTGAGACGCCTCAAAACACTTCACAGGATATACTGTAAAGTGAATTGACTGTTTACTTTGAGCGTATTGAATATGACAAAGGCAGAGAGACACAGAGAGAGAGACAGAGAAAGAGTCCTTCACAGCTTTGGAGGTTGTGCGACAGATGGGATCAATTTGCTGTAAGGTAATTGCTCCAAACATACCAATTGCAGGAGCTAAACCTTCCACGCCAGTTCGTGTGTGTGTGTGTTTACTTTCCCTGTTAACCTTTCCACATTTAGCCAAATGCTCCCAAGTTCCTGTCAGCGCTCCGTCTCCTCCCCGCCTCCCCCCCCCCCCAGGACATGCAGCTTAATTTTCCAGGTGTCTCAACCCTAATGAGCCGTGACATGAACCTGCCTCATAACATGATTCTTGCTCCCAGTTTCCAATTGTTTAAGTTTTAATAAAGTGTTTACATTTGTAGGATCCCACCTGTGCTGTTTCTATCTGACCCACGGATTCTGCACAGAATAATAATAGTAATTCTTGCATTTGATACAGCGCCATATCACGTCTTCGAGATGTCTCAAAGCGCTTCACAGGATATACTGTCAAGTGTAGTGACTGTATTTTGTGGGTGCACGTGACTGAAATGAACTGGGACCACCGGCTGCCGTGTTCGCCTACAAAAAACACAGTCACTACACTTCACAGTTAATGTTTCACGCTTCACCTTCCGCCCCCCTCTCGGAGCTCCTCATTTGTAAGGAACGCTGGCTATGGTGAGAGTACAAAGAGCCAGTAGCCCTGTTTGCAGGCTGGTACACGGCTTTTGTCAGGCTCTTTCCAAAGCCGTTTCCAAGTGTGAGATTTTGTGCTGAGTTGGGGTAAATCGCTGGCTGCTCCTCTGCCCCTAATCGGCTGCAGCTGGTGGGGGCGCTGTTTAATGTGGTTTGTGGCTAACTCAGATTGAAGGGCTCACATAGCCACAAAGCTTGAACATCCAGCCTAAAGCTGTGTGTCATTTGTTAAATAAGAACGAGAGAGGGAGAGAGAGAGAGCAAGCCGGGGGGTGGAGGCGGGGGAGGAGGAGGAGGAGAGAAAGAGAGCTACAGGTGGATTACGTCATTGTTGGCAGGTGCCTTTCCATACATGGCGAAAAGCAAAGAAAATCTGTGCTCCCTCCATCACTTACTGACTCACTAGCTCTCCCTGCGCTGAATCCCACATCAAGGTAAATGCGAGCCAGAGGAATGAGAGGCACAAAGATCTAGAGATGCTCCGAAACCAAAAGTATTTCCTAAATGCAGTCATTTGACTGATTCACGTTCCTTGCCATCTCTCCGTGTCTTGCGTTACATCAAATTACACAGAACATTGCAGTCGCTCAACCCAACCAGTCCGTGCCGGTGTTTATACTCCCCGGGAGGCTCCCCTCTCTTGTGTACCCCTCTGTCCCCCTCTCCGTCACGTACACATCAAGGTTCCTCTTCAATAAGAAAACTTTATTTTATTTTTATTCAGTTTATTTTTAATCAAAAACCCCACTTGCAACCACAAGAACTTGCATTTACACCGCGCCCCTCACGCAGGGTAATGTCCCAGAGAGTTTGATAGAGGCGGAGCACCAGGCTGAGCCCCGGGGAGGTAGCTGTTGGCACGGTGGAACACCAAGATCTTTAGGCATGACCTGAAGATGGGGGAGGAAGGGGCAGGCGGAGCGATAGAGGGAAAGTGATCCAGAATTTTAGTGAGGGTTGATTTAATGTGCTGTCAGTGTGTGTGTTTTCTTTATCCTTTGTATTCCCACATCACTCGGGTTTGTCTGGTTCACAACTCAAATTACACCCTTGGTTCCCCATCACTCATGTCGGACAAGCCAATTGTGGTTGTTCTGTTTCCTGGTTTCATGCCAAACTCTGGTGAGACATCACTGTGAGGTGCCTGGGAAAGGGATGGTGGGTAAAAAGGGGATCTGCCCAGCTGCCCCGGGTTGGACACCAAGGGGATGTGGGCCTGGGCTCAGGTGGTACATGGGATAGAGTGAGATGGGGGTAACTCGTCCTCCTGTCACGAAAGGCACTGTATAAATGTCATTTGTTGCTGTTGTTTGATATGGGATGGGCCAGGACTGCAGTGACCTCTGGTTTTACACACCTCCCCAAAGCACATCCAATAGCTGTCCTCAGGATCACAGCTGCTCTCTGTGTCATGAATAATGTCCATCGTGTCCTTCCTACCTTCACCGCCCAGGGTTATGGTGTTGGTTTAGCTGTTCTGTCGTTGGCTTGTTCAGAGCTTGGGCCCTGAATCCTCCGCTCTACTGGCTCCCGCCTCCTCCTTGTCCCTCGAATCCTCCACTCCACCATCGGCAGCTGTTCCTTCAGTCACTTCACCCTGAAACTATGGAAATCCCTCGCTCAATCCATTTGCCTTGCCCCATCCATCCCCATTTTCAGGTTGCATCTGAAGACCTTTCTCTTCGACGGTGCCTAAAGTCACCTTCCCCCTCCCCCTGGTTCAGCATCGGGCCCTGCCGTTGTTAAGCGCTCGGGGACGCTACTCTACTCCGGTTCCTGAGCCGGGGGATCCGCAGTGTTCCAGGGAACTCACTAGTGATGACAGCACAGCCCGGCCTGGCTCATCGACAGGACCTGAAAGGGCCGACCAGTCACACTGTGTGTCTGTCTGTGTTTGTGTCTGTGTCTGCCTGTCGACTCGGCTGTTCTTTCCTTTGTATTTATCACTCCCAATTATTTTGGGAATTCTCTTACTTTGACGGTAACTTTGCATTGTGCCATTTACCAATCCCTGGGAAATCCTCGCCCATCTCCCTACCGTGACGTTTGGACTGAAGAGACATGTCTGCATGTAACCCAACCTGTTTAGAGGCAAGACCTCCAGACGGATCAGGTCTGAACCTGGGCTGGAATCTTCCCAGTTGTGATGTTTCTGCTCTGCACCGCAGGATGGCTTGAATTTTATTCGGCTTGGTGTGGCTGCCTGCCCTCACGAGCACTCTGATTATCTTCGTACATCCACGCAGATTGACTTAGTTTAAGGCAAACACATCTGGAGAGGGAGCTCTATCAGATCAGGTCTGTGCCAGACATCTGTTGTTTAAATGCCTTCGACTCCACTTTCCCCCCTGACCTCCCATTGCTCGGCACATTCAGGAACCAGTCCATCAGCCTGGGTGTGAGTTTTTTTTAAAGTAAATTGTCTCTGTTCCTTCTTCGGATTTATTACAACTTTTCCTTGGATTGTTAAACCCACCGTGCTGTTATCTAATAAAGAGGGAGGGGAGGTGACTTGCCACCAGCGCTCAGCCAGTGGGCTGCTCGGTGATGGCAAGGAACGGGAGGAATTGTTTGTTACATGGGAGGCAGTTGAGCGTCTAACAATTGCCTCTCTCTATCCCGTGAGCTGCTTTTAATAATAATATTACTAATAATATTCCTCACATTTGATAGAGCGCCTTATCATGTCGTCTCAAAGCGCTTCACACAATCTACTGCAAAGTGAAATAGAAACTGAGGCTGCTGGCAACACGCAGCAGGTCAGGCAGCATCTATGGAGAGAGGAAAGTGAGTCAGTGTTTCAGGTCGATGACCTTTCGCCAGTTCTGACTATTAATGTCCACTTTGGTGAATCCTTCATAATGTTAAACAGCTCACTCAGGTCCCCTCTCGAGCCCCAGAGAAAGGAGCTCTAACTTGGTCTAATCGCTCTGATTTATAGGTTACTAAGATGCGGGTCCATCGAGCATAACTGTATTTATATTCACGGTTCTGTCTGCTTACGGTAACTGATGCAGGTTAAGTGGCTATTAACGTTGCGAGTTAAACACAAGTCACAATCTTTCACTGAAGCCTCTGGACACGGTAACGTCAACAACAACAACAACAAGATTCCATTTATAAAGCGCCTTTCACGTCAGGAGGACGTTCCAAGGCGCTGGACAGTTGGGTCATGACCCGAGCATTGGGGGGGAAATGGTCAGGGTGAGGGGAGGGAAGGGAGGGTGCGAGGAGGGGGGAAATGGTCAGGGTGAGGGGAGGGAAGGGAGGGAGGGAGCGAGGAGGGGGGAAATGGTCAGGGTGAGGGGAGGGAAGGGAGGGAGCGAGGAGGGGGGAAATGGTCAGGGTGAGGGGAGGGAAGGGAGGGAGCGAGGAGGGGGAAGAGAGTCGAGAGGGGAGCTGAAGGCTCGGTCAAAGAGAAAGGTTTTGAGACCGGCCTTGAAGGAGGAGAGGGAGGAAGCGGCGAAGGCACTGGGGGATAGAGTTCCAGAGCCTCGGGGCTGAGAGGCTGAAGGCCACCGATGGTAGGGCGGTTGGGGCGGGGGATGTGGAGCCGACCGGAGCCAGAGGAACGGAGGGTACGGGCAGGTAGGTAGGGGGATAGTAGGTCAGAGAGGTAGGAGGGAGCAAGGCCGTGAATGGCCTTGTAGGTGAGGATGAGGATCTTGAAATCAATCCTCTGGGGGATGGGGAGCCAGTGGAGGCGAACTTCCTTCAGTCTTGGCAAAACATAATCTCGCTGGGAGAAGACGTAAGTTAGGTCTCACACTGTGAGACATTACATCTCTGTTGCCTCTGACAACCAAATCCTTGATTGGCGCTGGAGTTCATCCCTGAATCCCAATCATTTACAATTTCCTTGAAGCCCTCCTGCCTTCCGTCTCCTGCAATCATTGGAGGAATGTAGCCTCAGCCCGAGCCGGCTGTGTGCCTCTGTTCAGGCCCCAGTGATTAACTGTCTTACTTCATCATTGGAAATGGGATCATTTCAGTGCGTGACATGTGATGTTGTCCTCTCAGTTTACCTGAGACGTCGATCACTGAGGATTTTCTCTCTGAAAACTCAGCATTAATCTTCGTTGGCTCCAGTGAGTTGCATGTTAAAATGAAGTGTAGAAAGGCTTTTGGTTAGTCTTGACATCTGGATCCAACCGTGTTTGTAGGAGTGCAAAGCCCTGGCAAACTCCACTTGCTTGCTTGATGGGAGCGTTCAACATCTGCTTTCAGTGTCGCTCAGTAAAACAGGTGGAGACGTGGAGCCCTGCAGCTCATCGGTTAGAGCACTCGCCTCGCAAGCAAGAGGACCTGGGTTCAATTTCCAGGCAAGACAAAAAGTTAGGCAAGTTTCCTTACTCTCCTCGCCTCTTGTTTATCCAGCAATAAGTAGGAACCTGGTTGTTAGTCAATTGGCGGATCGCTTTCTGGGGGTAATAATTGCCCCACCCCAAAATTTGATCACTCAATCCACAACTGTTTGTGGGACGCTGCTGTGCACAATTGGCTGATTGCTAGCAGATTTATTGCTTTGATGAAAAGCCACCTGCCCTAACAAGCATTTATTAATAACAAGAGATTCCCTGATTGCTATTCCCAACCTTACTGTGTAACACAGAATCTCGCAACGTTCCTGCCAAGAGGACAGTCCACATGGAGCTGAGGTCCCGCACTGCTGATGCTGGCAGGGATGGGATCCCAGGTGCCTGTTGACAGCTTGTTTTTATTAATAATAATAATTCACATCCTCTCAGCATGCAAGGCACTCTATCAATGTCAATTCGCATTGCTTTGTTTGACGAAGGGAGTTCAACCTGTTGAGGCCAGGGCCCTGGGACTCGTTTTAAAAGCAGCCCAATGATGTGATCGGGCGGGGGGACAGTCGGGCAGGTGGGGGTCTGGAGGTGATCAGATCAGATGGGCCGAAGGGACTTCCGCATCCAAACCGATCTTGTGAAGTGTGATATTCCCTCTCGGCCTTTGACAAAGTATTGGTGTGTCTCCTAGGATCATTATCCACTGACCCACTGACTAAAGAAGGTAGGTTATAATCCGAGTCCCATTCTGTGTGACATATAGAGTTCCTGTGAACTGTACTATGTAATCTCTTCATCATGGAAAAGAGAAGGGAGTTTCTCTTCCCTGGTGTCCTAGCCAACAATCCCCCCATCCCCCCCCAATATATTCTTATGGCCGTTTGTGGGATACTGTGGTGTACAACTGGCTTCTGCATTCCCTATATGCAGTCTTGATGGTCAATATTCTGACTGGGGACAGGGTCAGTCCTTCTCAACACTTATTTGAGCAGGGCACCACCTTTTAATGGGGCTTTACATTGGTACATTACAAACATATGTATTTGGCTGCAAACACGCACAGACATGTATTTTAGTAATAAAACCAAAGCCCTTACAACCCAGCTTCCTTCATTAAATGGCTCTACACAGTTCCAGATGCATTTGGGTTTAACTGTAGCAAGTGTTTTTAGTTAAAGCCGAGCTGCTTTGACATCCCTTTGTGATGCTGTGGAACCAATGCACTTTGGAGCTGTCTGCCCAGTATCTGTGGCTGATCTGGGCTGGTTTCTCTCTGATGTGCACAGTTGGATCCTGAAGACGATCAAAACCATCTCTGGATTGGTCACGGGATTCCCTCCCTGATGAATTTACTGTTTATGTCCAACAAATCACCACTGGAGAGGGTTTCAGCCAGCCACTCGCTATCATCTCAAGGGAACTCCACATTCTCACTTCAATCTTCTCTGGTAGCTTAGTGAATGTAATGTAAAGTATAGTGACTGTATTTTGTGGACAAACGCGACAGCCAATTGCGCACAGAAGTGGCCCACAAACAGCCGTGGATTGAGCGATCATANTTTTTTTTGAGGGATTATTACCCCTGGAAAGCGAACCGTCAATCGACTAACAACTGGGTTCCTACTTACTCCTAGGTAAACAGAGGTGTGTGGAGTAAGGAAGGTTGCCTAAGGTTTCGCCCCTCCCGGGAATCAACCCGGGTCCTCTCGCTTGTGAGGCAAGCGCTCTAATCAGTGCACTACAGGATCCCTCAGTGAGGGTGAGCAATGCTGAGATCAGCTCTGTAATCATTCTCAGTGTAGGTGCTGGCAACATTCAAGATAACTTTCACTGCGTGAGGCTCTCGGAGACTCTGCTTTCATATGGAACGGGAAGAGATGTCACTGCAAGTTGTAGTTTGACAGGTCCAAACATTGTGAAGAGACTCGTGATGTTTGTTTGACATTGGCTCAGCTGACCTTGGTTTCTGTGCTACCGAGAAACTTTGGACAGGTGACTCGAGGGTATTCAGATTTTCATCCTAATAAAGAGTGTGTTTGACAGCCCTTTATTTGTGGGGTGCAACACTGCACTGTGGAGGGAGAGCAGCCGCTGAAGTTGGAAACTGATTTTATTTCTAAACTACGTGTATCTGTTTTCTGGTACTTTTGAGTTATTGTTTGATAGAAATAATAAAAATCCCTGCAATTGATACCGCGCTTTATCACGTTGTCAAACATCTGAAAGCACTTCACAAGGGTTTCACTATAAAGTGCAGTGACCGGGAATTGTGTGGGTGAACGCGGCAGCCAATTCGCGCTCAGCAACATCCTCACAAACAGCGGTGAAGTGAATGATTTTTATCAGTGGGATTGTTGGGCAGGACACCAGGTGGGGGCGGGGGGGTGGGGGGAAGAGAGAAACTCCCTTCTCTTCCAACAACGGCGCAGGAATCCTTAACGTTTACCTGACCAGGCACAGACAAAACCTCGATCGTCAACTGAGCCAGGCTGACGTCTAGTCTTTCCCTGATAAGAGATGAGGCGAGGCTGCCAATCCTATGTGGAACATCCATCAACCCCACTGCCATCTGTGCCTCGCGCCAGCCAGCAGCAACCTCATAAAAGACAAAATGGTATTTAGTCACTGGTCTATTCATTCCATGGCTCCTGTAGCGCCCGGCATTCGGAGTTCATAATCCGTGCGGGTGATACAGCGCCTGATTTGCAGGATCTGCTGTGCAGTGGTGTAATGCGGTTAATGCGAAGGAAGGTAACGGACACCTGAATTGTGGTGGTGTTTGTAATGTGGTCACGGTGACGGGTTTCCGTGTGTGTCAGACATCTGGCTGGTCACAAAATAAAATGTTATCCACATAGGACTGTCTCCTGACGTGAAAGTCGCCATACAAATATAATTTTGTGTTGTTGTAGGGAATCCGGATGTTCTTTGGCTTTGATTTGGAATGGATTTCCAGCGACTGTTGGCGCTCATATAAGCAAGGATTCTCATTCTGCTCCCCCCCGCCCACCCCCACCCCAGTGCCCGCTATGAGCACTCCCCCAACCTGACCCCCGCCCAGCAAAATACAGACCAGATGCACTTTGACGTTCCCGGCACTCTGCCTAAGGAGATGTCACAAGACTTAGTGTTGGAGGAGCTCTCTCCCCCTCATCTCCCCCAATAGAGCTGAAAGTAGAGATTGGATTGCACTGATTCTGGTCTGGATTAAATCCCAGGTGCCAGAGGTGAAACTCAGAGCATTCTAAAACCCAGGGCTTTTTTTTGGCTACTTTCGACCGCCAGATGGAAGTTGAATTACTTTATTCCACATGTGCTGCTCCAAGCTTCAGAATCACTTCAGGCTATTTGTCTTTGATGCATCATCTAAGCCACCCGCAGAGCCCTGTAGCTCAGTGGTTAGAGCACTCGCCTCGCAAGCGAAAGGACCTGGGTTCCATTTCCGGGTGGAGTGAAACCTTAGGCAAGTTTCCTTACTCCACACACCTCGGAGTAAGTAGGCACCCGGTTGTTGGATGATTGGTGAATCACTTTCCCAGGTTAATAATCCCTCCTACCAAAAAAATTCGATCACTCAATCCACAACTGTTTGTAGGTTGCTGCTGTGCGCAATTGGCTGCCGCGTTTTGACCACAAAACATGCAGTCAATTCACATGGTAGAATATTCTGTGAAGTGCTTTGAGGCGTCTCCACGACAGGATAAGGCGCTGTGTCAAATCAATGATTATTATCTTCCGATGGTGCGCGTCAGTGGCATGTTCTCAGTTCAGCAGCTTCCGTCCACAGCCCAAAACTGCACCCGGTCTTTGGGTGTGACGACAGTTTTGGACATTCAGTTTTAACTTACAGTCATTCTTCCTCCTCCCCCACCCCCCGGGGATTTTTCCTTTGTCTTCCCCCCTCCCATTCCACCCACTAACACTTCCACACATTAAATAAGTGATCTGACAACTACCCCCAAACCAGGGGGTAAACGGGAGGCAGAACATTCTTGTGTTTTAAGAGATAGAACTGAATTGTTCCTCTGTTGTGTAGATAGCGAGTCAGACTAGCGAGGGCCTGAGGGCAGGCAGGCGGGCGGGCGGGCAAGCCGCGGGGCAGTACACACTCAGCAATGCGTGCTGACTAGTGTTGAGCAAGTCTGATGCTGATCAGAGGGAGAGATCCCACTCACACAGTGTGGAGCACGTTCCCGAGGTCAGAGACCAATAACAGGACATCCTTCTCGAGTATAAAATCTTCAGGTTTTTTTTGCCAGAGATTTTAATAGTGTACCTGACTCTGCAAAATCCATCTGCCCGCCTGCGTTCCTCTCGTGTGCTGCACATTCTGTTAATTTCACACATCTCTCCCGAGCCTCCGGCTCAGTGTTGTGTTGCCAGACACTGTGCAGGCCAGACAGGCTGGCATCGCGCCCACAGAGAGAGCGGTGGGGATGAGAGCATCGCGTCTCCAGCACAACCCCCACAACTGGACACAAGCTGTCGACAGCCTGACTCTGTCGCTCACTCTCTCGTCTCGGAGGCAGAAGCCCCACGTCAGGATTTGGAGCTCATATAGACTCGTAATGTAGTGGTTAGTGCAATTGCCTTACCCGGGGTAATAATGTCAGAGGGATTATTACCCCCAGAAAGGCAATCCCAGTTGACTGAAAACTGGGTTGCTACTCACTGCTGGTAAACAGGCGGGTGTGTGGGTGCGTGTGTGGGTGCGTGTGTGGGTGCGTGTGTGGAGTAAGGAAAGTATGGTTTTGCTCTGCGCGGGAATTGCACCCGGTTCCGCTCGTTTGCGAGGCGACTGCTCTAACCATTGAGCTACAAGTCTCCATGATTGGAGTAGCACCCTAGGCGTCAGGTTCGACCCCCAATTATCCTTCCTCCCCCACATCCGGTCCCTCACCAGCACTGCTTTCTTCCACCTCCGACGCATCGCCCATCTCCGCCAATACCTCTCTCCGAAAGCCGCTGAAACCCTGGTCCATGCCTTTGTCACCTCTCGGCTGGACAACTCTAACGCCCTCCTCGCCGGCCTCCCCTCTACTACCATCCATAAAATTCAGGTCATCCAGAATTCTGCCGTCCGCATTCTCACCCACACCAAATTTCGCTCCCCGATCCCCCCAGTCCTGGCCAGACTGCACTGGCTCCTGTCCCAGAGAGGATCCACTTCAAGATCCTCCCCCTTGTCTGCAAATCCCTCCACTCCTCTGCACCCCCCAACCTCTCTGACCTTCTCTCTCCTCACAACAGTGCCCATTGCCTTCATTCCTCCAGGTCTGGCCTCCTCCTTGTCCCCCGAGTCCTCCGCTGCACCCTCGGTGGCCGTGCCTTCAGCCACTACGCCCCGAGACTCTGGAACTCCCTTCCTCACTCCCTTTGCCTCGCCCCCTCTCTTCCTACTTTCAGGTCTCTGCTGAAGACCTTTCTTTTCGACCGCACCTTTGGTTACCTTCCCCCCACCCTCCCCCTGGCTCAGCCCCGGGATCCGTTACTGTGAAGCGCTCTGAGACACCGGGTGTGGAGGGCGCTATATAAATCCAAGTTGTTGTTGTAGCACACAGAGTAGGTTTTGCAGTTCCCTCTCCTCGGTTCTCACAAACCGTGCGAATTTGTTGTAGACTTACAGTGTGATTGCTGGTTCCCTTCCAAACCACTAAACTTAGATTATGAGCACGAAACTAATTGAAGGACATGAAGACAAAATTACCCAGCTCCAGGCTAAAGTACGCAAGGAATGTTTTTCTCTCTCTCCCCTCCCCGCAGGAGATGTATAATAGACTCAGAAAAATAAATTAACCAGTTCGGCACTAGCCGCCTCAATAGATGTCAGCCTGGCTCAGTCGGTTGCTCTCACAATAACAGCAGCAACAAATGACATTTACACGGGGCCTTTTATGGCGAGAGGACGTCCCAAGGCACTGCACATCAGGAATTTGGACCTGAGCTGTGATCAGGCAGGGTGGAGGGGAGGGAGGGTGGTGGTAGGAGGGTGACCAAAGGAGCGGTCGAAGAGGAGGGTCTTGAGATGGGCCTTGAAGGAGACGAGGGAGGGAGCGAGGCAAAGGGACTGTAATTCCAAAGGGTGGGGGAAGAGAGATTGAAGGCCAATGGTGGTGCGGGCAGGATGGGGGACATGGAGCAATCTAGGGTTCGCTGCTTGAGGGTTCGAGCCCCCCCCATCTCCAAAGGCCCAGGAAGAGCAGAATGGCCAGGGTGAGACGGGTGGGAGGGTGGGGCTTTGCGGTGGAGGAGACAGAGCAGCCGGGAGGGAGGTCAGTGTCTCTCTGCTGCTTTTCCCCCACCCCTCACGCTCTGCTCTTGGCTCTCGTGTGGTAACTCAGGATCCTGGCCGTGAGAAGCTGTGGGATGTTAAGCTTTGTTTTGGTATCAAGGCACCGAGAATGCAAACAAATGCCATCTCCAGCACGAGCTGCGTTTCTGTCTCAGTGTTTACTCAGTGAATCTGCTGTGTTTATGTTACAGTTGCTCCAGATTGGATTAAGATCAGAATACTTTCTGAAATGCTGAGATCATATAATCCTCTGAAGTCACATTCGTTCAAACTGGTTTGAACGATCAAAAGTATTTCCCCCCGAACCCCATCTCTCTCTCTCTCTCGTTCTCTTTCTCTCTACTTTTCTCCTATTGATGCGCTATTTATAAAGAGTTTCTCTCTCTCTCCCAGTGCCCCAGCTGACAATCCCCCAGAGAGAAGAAAAATGGGTCATCAGCTTCATGGCTGTTTGTGGGGACGTTGCTTTGCACAAATTGGCACAAAATTCACAGTCACCGCACTTCACAGTCAGTAATGTGAAGAGCTTTGCTCTCAATGACATGATAAGGCGCTATATCAAATGCAAGTATTATTACTATTATTAATATCTATGTTAACTGATGCTGTTCACTCCCCACGTCTCGAATGTTTGTTGTGTGATGGGGTGCCCAGGAATGGACTCCATATTCTCAACCATAGCTCATCTTCAGCTGATCTTCTGACTCTCTTCCTCAGGCTCCAGGGTTCCCTTACTTCACCGAGGACAATATTCGGGTCCTCTCCAGTGAGGACCCAGCTGGGGCCATTCATCGGATGAAGAGGAGCCCAAACGAGGAACCAGGAGGAAGAGGTGAACAAAGAGACAAGGGGGCTCGGGGGGAGAGGGCTCGAGGCAAGAGCACAGGTACGGGTGGATTTTGTTTGAAACTAAAACACCAAACAACATTCACTGAGGACAAACTCTTAAAATTCCATCAATGAGAGGGGGGGAAAGTTTCCTTACTCCACACAGAGCCTAATAATAATCCCTCCAAAAAACCAAAAACAGTAATAAATTGGTCATTTTCAATCTACGACTGTTTGTGGGACATTGCTGTGCGCAATTGGCTGCCGCGTTCGCCCACAAATATACAGTCAATTCACTTTGCAGTGTGTTCTGTGAAGCGCTTTGGGACGTCCTCCCGACGTGAAAAGCGCTAAATCAAATGCAAGGATTATTATTATTAAAGGAGGGAGGCTTATTAAAATGTTATTGTGCGAATGACGCCAGGAGCCAGATGCCCCTCCCCCTCGACTGGCTGGCTTGTTAACTGCTTCTTTTGCTTTTTAATGAACTGACCCAAGGACGTCAAGGACAGGCTGCCCATGGTCTAAGACCTGACCAAGTGGATTGATCGGCTGATGGGAAAAAAGGCGAGTGGTTTACCCAGCCTTGGCACTGGCCCCCAGTCAGTGAGCAGATTGTGGGGTGTGTGAACGGTCCATTTGGGGGCACCAGGAATTTTAAGAGCGTCGTCGTTCAGCTGAGGATTTATTTTGAATAGTTGTCCTGCCCAAGTTGCCTGGTCGTTAGAGCTGCCATGTGAATGGGTCCTTGGTTTTGCTGGGAGAGTGAAAAGGACATATTGCCTCCACGTGGTGATGAGACACGTAGCTGGTGTGAAAGGGCCGTTACCCTGAGCTCTCTTGTTGGAGCACTGAGACTTGCTGAGCTAGGCTCGCCAGCCGAGTCCGGTTCCATTCAGCCTGGCTCACTCGCTGGCTCTCGTTCATCGCAGTGTCCGCCATTGGCAGCATTCTGGCTCTGTGTGTGAAGGGCAGTTTGGCACAATCCAGCCAAGCTCTGAGGTTGTGGTGGTGGGACATGGAGAAGGACGGGGTGGGAGGGAGAGGGTTGTTTCTATGATTGTTCACTTCTCCTCTGACTTTTGTCAGTAAATGTATAACTTGGTGATGTGCAAGCTCTACGTTTTGACTGACATGGTGCAGGTCAAGGTCGGGACAACTAATTGGTCCTTTGTGGAGGGCATGAGCTTCCGGTCACCACGAGGTGTGAACGCACTGTAAGCGCATGCTGTGACAGTCACTCCACCTCAGGCACCAGAGGAACGTTGAGCCCGCAGGTCTTTGGAGAACAATCTTTGTTACACTTGTCGTTTCTTTCCTTTTATTGTCGATCTTTCAGTCGTTCCTCCGAACCGCACGCTCACATCCACACAGCAGCTGTTTCCCCGACACTTGTTCCTCTCTTTCCATCTCTGTCCATTGAGAGTCGGTGGATTGAGCACATTGTACCTCCTATGAAAGACCCACATACCCTGTGCTTTGTTTGACAGTCCCAGCCAACATAACCCCAGAATGTTACAGGGATCAGATAAAGCCCATTAGGTTGAGTACGAGGACCTTGAACTCGATCCGCCAATGGGAGACGAGCGAGGTCGGGGAGTGATGGGCTGGTGTGGGAGAGGATATGGGCTGCGGGGTTATGGATAGTGAGTGGGAAAATGATCGCGGCATGTCTGATCACGGGATGTCTTCAGGCATGTTTGTTACAGACTGAATGTTGCAAAACATATGGGGCCCCTTCAAGGCAGGAGCCGTGAGACAGGAGCTGAGACAACACTTATGAGAGTTACTTTGTGCAGAATGTGATGTTTTCTTTCTTGTGAGTGAGTCCTGTTTCCTGGCATTCTTTCCCAGAGAACATGCAGGTTAGAGAGGAGACGGTCATCACACAGCACTTGGAACGTACCCAAGACAGAGCAGAGCAGATGGGATTCATTGCCAAGCAGTTATAGACATACATATTGGAGGTGCTGGTAGAGAGACCAGTTTTCACAGCTAGTTAGGCACAAGGGGAGGTCGTGAAAGACTGGAAAGAAATGAGTTTGATTGAGACCCACGTCCACAGCAAGGTGGACACTGGAGAGAAGCAGTGAAGGCGTTCGATTAAGCGTATGTGTTGTCGTTCCTCTCGATCTGCCCCACCACCCCACCATTTTGGCCCTGCTCAAGGGAACTCCATCCGCCTCACTCACTACCTCCCACTTTAAGACTTCCGTTTATCACATTTCTGTCCGAATCATTTGCAGGGCTATGGGGTCGGAGTGGGGGAGTGGGATGAGTTGGTAGCTCTTTCAAAGAGCCAACAAATAATCTTCTGCGCTGTATGATTTCACGACTCTCCATCAAGAAAAGATTGATGGACTTTGAGGAGTTGAAGCTCATTAGTGTGAGCTTTTAACAATGGCTCTCGACAGAGAGAGTTTCACATTCCAGCAGAACTGCCCTACCCATTATCTTGGCTGAGATCAGTTGTTAGCTTGCGCTGGGCTGTGTGTCAGTGCAAATTCAACCCATCGGCATTACTGCATTCTCGAGACACTTGACTCTGCTCCAAGTGAACAGGTCAAAGGGCTTAAAGTGCCGCTGCTCGGGCTCACTGAGCACAGGCTGGGGAACTGAACCAGGCCCATCCCCAGTCTGTGATTCTTAGAAACTCGTCAGGACAATGTCCTGAGCCTCTCGCACCCTCAATATTTTTTGAAGGAATTATTGCTCCCGGAAAGCGATCCGCCAACCAGGTTCCTATTTACCAAGAGGTGAACAGAGGCGGGTGTGTGTGTCGGTGTGTGTGTGTGAAGTAAAGGAACTTGCCTAAGGTTTTGCCATACCCGGGAATCAAACCTGGGTCCTCTCGCATGCAAGGCAAGCTCTCTAACCGCTATGTTACAGGACTCCACACAAAGAAACCTCAAGACCCACATTGAGGGCTTCGAGCTCACGGTCCAGGCCAGTTAATGGACAGTCTTTTTGTTGGACAACAAAATAGATGTTCTTGGTTGTACCGTGGAAAATACCAGTGTGCGCACTCTCTCCCTCCCACACACTCTCTCTCTCTCTCTCTCTCTCTCGCGGGAACCAAGTGTGGCTTTCTATCAAACAAACTGCTGAGAAAGGGAGGATTATAGAGATTAGATGTCGAGCTCACGACCTGGCCGGACACCAGAAGCAGCGAAGCTGTGATTAATATAAATAGATATCACTTCTTGGGCTCTTTCAAAGAAGAAAAAGGGAACAGATATTCTGGCTGATTAGCAGAGCCGGTAGATGGGATTAATGTGGTTGGTTTCTGACTTGAATCAGATGCGTGTTGTGGTGTCTTGTGCTTTTCTTTCTCTCATGTTCAAGTCCCCCTTTCTTTAATTACAAATCTTTGTCCTAATGCGCAACATGTTTGTTCACATGGCGTCTGGCAACTCTCTCTTCTCTCCTCCTCTCGCTCTCTCTCTCCTTCCCTTCCTTCCCCCATCTCTCACTTTCCCTCTCCCACCATCTCTCTCTTTCCCACTTTTTCTCCCCGTCCTGCATCTCTTTCTCTCACCTACTCCCACCCCCTCTCTTTTTCTCTCTTCCCCCATCTTTATCTCATCATCTCCCACCCTCTCTCTTTCTCTCTCCCTCCCTCTCTCTCTCATCCCCATGTGGTTCCCGGTATCATGTAGTGCTGGTGTGAGGAGGAGAGGACAGTGTGTAACTAGAGAACCACTGGGGCTCAGCTCCTCAATGGAGCCAGTGGTTCGATATTGTGGGTGAATTGGAGAGTGTGACAGAAAGGGAAACTTGGGGGTAAGGGACTTGGCGAGGGGGCTGGGGAGGGGTGAAGGGGAAATGCCATCAATCAACAAGACCAATGTTAGGAACCAAACTGACTGTTTAATAAAGAATATTCCTGCTGGTTTTACTACCGGATACAGCCGACATTGGAATAAACACAGCATGGCTTTGGGCTATTGAAATATCTTTTGATAGTTATTAAAAGGCTCTAGATTGGCTCAGTTGGTAGCGCTCTCACCTCCCGAGTTAGAAGATGGGAGGGTTAAAGCCTCCCCCCAACATCAGGGCCTGGAACTCACCTTGTTTAGGCTGATGCTCCAGGGCAGTGCTGAAGGAGAGCGCTGCATGAGATATTAATTATAATAATAATCCTTGCAGTTGATATAGAGCATTCCCAGGAGCTTTCACAGAAGGCTCTATATCAAACCCTTCACATATGGTAACTTGGATTGACTGTATATTCTGTGGGCGAAACACGGCAGCCAATTGCACACAAACAGCCGTGGATTGAGTGACTATTTTTTTAAAATTTTTTATATATATATAAATATATATTAAACCGAGGTCCTTCTCTGTACCTGTTCACTCGCGGGGAGATTCAAAAAAGCCAAGCTGTTTGGGGGACGTCGCTGTGTGCAAATTGGCTGCTGTGTTTCACCTACAAAACATACAGTTGCTACACTTTACAGTGAACCCTGCAAAGTGTTTGGAGATGTCTTGATGACTTGATGAGGCACCATAGCAAACGCAAGGGTTATTCTCATTATTACTCACCTCACAGCCTGTGTGCGGTGACCTGTTCCCGACACTGTGGAGGCTGGCCTGGCTCTCGTTCACTCTGTAGCTGCGGCCAGAGCGCTGTTTTATCAGTTTAAATTAGCCGTTTTTGTTTGAATTTGATTGAGTGATGCAGGCAAGGAGGGAGGGAGAGAGGGAGGGAGGGAGGGAGGGAGGCCCCACACAAAACAATATTGGTAACAATATCCCCGCTTTGCAGTGGAGAACAAGGCAGAAATTTAGAACCATCTGGAGATGATTGTGTATCAGCTGCCCTGTCTTAAACTGTGTGTTCCAATAGTGTTTAATGCAAGCTGATGGCCGCAGTGTAATACTAATGGATCTATCCACCACCGCTAATTACTTCACGTCCCTCAGATCAGAGGCTGAGTGCAGCTCCCTGTCTGTGCCCTTGTCAGATGGACGTTAAAGATCCCCTCAGTCACTCTACTTGAAAAGAGAAGGGAGTCTCTCTCTTTCTTTCTCTCTCCCGGTGTCCTGGCCGGCAATCCCCCAAATAGAATCGGTCACTTGCTTCACGCCCGTTTGAAGGGATGTTGCTGTGCGTAAAAGTCGGATGCCGTGTTCTGCCAACAGAACACACAGTCACTACGCTTCACACTGAAATCCCACGATGTGCTTTGGGACATTCCGGTGATTTGATCGGGGGCAATAAGACACACAAGGTCTATTTGACTGCAGAAAGTGGCTGAACTCTCCAAATCAATCACCGAGCACTCGGCCAGGGCTGTTCGTGCAGCGAATCTTCACAATTCTGAATCGTACACAGGAACCACAACCCTCCTCCTTCCCACCACCACCACACGCTGGCAGAGTCTGGTTGTTCTGGTGTTTATTTATGTCAGGAGCAGTGTTTTGAATTAGAATCAAGTAGAGTTTCCAAATAATGTGCCGTGCATGATATCCCCTTGCATGTCTGGTGAAGATTGAGCAGTGCATGTGGCTTCAATCGAAGGGGTGGGTGAGCTCTTTGAAGACGCCTGCGTTCTCTTTCCCCTGAAATCTCTTTCATTTGTAAATTCACTGCTAATGTCACTAAAGGCAGTTTGCAGATTGACAGGAATGTAACTCAACAGATCAGAGATTTCCACAAAGTGAGCAGCTCAGCCTGTGTGGGTGGGGGTGGGGTGTTTGTGGGTGGGGGTGGGTGGCGCAGGGTGTGTGGGGTGGGGGGACAGGGTGTGTGTGTGTGGGGGGGGGTTGTGGGATGGGTGGGATTGGGAGGCAAGTGAGGACCCCGTTGGAGACGCATCAACAACAACGACAACGTACATTTATATAGTGCTCTTCACATAGGCTACATCTCAGAATGCTTCAACGCTCTTTTACACAAAATACACAGTCACTACAGTTTACAGTAGATTCTGTGAAGCGCTTTGAGACGTCTCAACGGCGTAATAAGGCGTTGTATCAAATGCAAGGATTATTAGTATATTATTATCTATCTGATTCCCTTTTAAAAGTACTGAGGCAAAGGTGCCATAAGATCTTTAACATCCACCTGAACAGGCAGATGGGACCTTGGTTTAACGTCTCATCAGAAGGGCAGCACCGCCGACAATGCAACACACCCCAACACTGCATTGGAGCGTCAGCTTAGACGATGTGATTCCAATTCCCGTTGTGGGGGGCTTGAACCTGGCTTGAAAATTAAGCTACTTATTGAAGCACTCGGCAGATCGCAGGCTCTGTAAAAATACCAGGTTAATGGAGCAAACCTAGACCCAGGTGTAATATGTCCCCATTAGACACCGTCCCTTTATGGGTGTGTTTTTACCAATAGCTTCTAAATTACGCATCTGGTTTCCATCGGAAAACTATCTGTTTCACTTCCGTGGTGGTGTTGAGTTGCTAATACAAATTGGGGAGGAACCTGTATTCCATCCAGATTTTGCTAAATACCTTTACAGATTGCAGACTTTGCAAGGATCAAAGTGCGACAGCAATGTTTGCAACAGATCAATTTAGAAGCAAATGCCTGGCAGATGTGCCCTGTTTTTGGCCATATAAAGAGTGAAGTTGGCCAATGGAACGGCAATTTTCTGCTGCTGATCTCCAGGCAGCCCCGTGACCCTGGCCCACCATCCTCTCCGTCACTGTTAGTGGGACTCGCTCTTCTTCTCGGGAGTCCTGTAGCTCAGTGGTTAACGCTCGCCTCGCAAGCGTGAGATCTGGGTTTGATTCTCAGCTGGGGCAAAAAACCTTAGGCGAGTTTCCTTACTCCACACTCTGTTTACCTGGCAGTCAATAGGAACCCAGTTGTTGGTCGATTGGCGGATCACTTTCTGGGGTTAATGATCCCTTCAAAAAAAGTTTGGGTCACTTAATCCACGACTATTTGTGGGACAATACTGTGCGCAATTACCTGCCACGTTTCGCCCACAAAATACACAGTCACTCCACTTTACAGTGTATCCTGTGAAGCGCTTTGAGACGTCTCGACGACGTGATGAGGCGCTGTATCAAATGCGAGGATTATTGTTATTATTACTAATCCCTGGGGCTCAGTGCCTGATGGAGAGCAATTGGTGATTTCCACTCAGGTCGTTGAGTCCACAGACACTGTCAGTCTGTCGCTGCTGCCGCTTCGAGTCTGGCTTGTAGCCATAGGCTATATCTTTAAAGGGAGCTGGGAGCGAGCCTGAGCCATATGGAGGTCACAGCCTCATCCCCCCAAGCAGCCCCAACCCTCGCTACCTGCACACACAGACCACAACACACACTCTGCCCCCCCCACCACCCCTTCCAACCCTTGATCCCAGACACGGGATTCTCGCTGTGTGGATGACATGCGCAGAGCTCTCGGGTCTGGTTCGGCTGCTCTTAAGCAACGTGATGGGTTTCCGCGAGTGTCAGGACACCAGCCTGACCTAGATATAAAATGGGCTCAATTCCTGTGATCTGATATGAATACACATTCACCTGATACTTCACGGCAACTCATCACCCAGCCTGGGCTAACCTCTCACACCTTTACACTTCTTTTGCAGTGGGAGCCAACAGGAAGAAGATTGGTGAGTAATGCTCAAGTTAACTTTGGATAATAAAAAGATAGGATAATTATTATAATAATAATACTAACTGACAGAGCAGTGTAGGTGCATATACCCACCAGACAATGTGTAAACACTGTGGTATTGACGTAAAGATCAACTGGTGTGAACATCAACCAACAAAAGGGACATTAAAAGGTAATATCACAATAATCTGGGACTCACAAGTGCCGACAGATAGAACAGTTGTTACTTTTTGTTATTCCTCCCCCCCACCCCACCCTCCCTCCAATCCCAAATCAGTTCACTCAAGTAATAATAATAATAATCCTTGCTTTTGATGTAGCGCCTTATCACGTCTTCGAGACGCCTCAAAGTGCTTCACAGGATATGCTGTAAAGTGAATTGATGGTATGTTTTGTGGGCCAAAGTACAAGAGCAATGATGACTTGCTGTGTTGTTCTTGGCCTTCACTCAGTCTGCACCACTGCCATCCTCCTCAGCTCCAGCCTTGGCAACAGGACAGAACAGTAAGGATTGATTTATCTGACTCTTCTGCTGTTCGGTGCTGAATGTTAATCATGTTTCACTCAACATCTGATTAACTCCAGAACCTTTGGAAACAATTGCAGTAAATTTTACATATCTCCCACCACTCAACCCATCCCCCCCACCGGCTCATAGGATCCAACAGGCACCAGTAATGCTCTGATATCTTTTCATTTATCAACTGCAAAACCACTCACCCACTTCATGGCTGTTTGTGGGATGTCGCAGTGCACAAATTGACTGCTGCATTCACTTGCACAACACAGTCACTACACTTTTCAGTAAAGTTCTGTGAAGCACTTTGAGGCAGCCTCAAATGTCTCTTTCTTTTCCAGGTAAAGGAAAAGCTAAAGGAAAGGGTAAGTTGACAGCACAAAGCAAGGTTTACATTTACACAACGTCTGTCACATCAGGTCAGGAGCAGATCAAGTCAGGAGCAGGTCCCAAGTTGCTGAACAAGCCTGGCTGGGCACCCGGGGAGTTGGGGGGTCGTGGGGAGGGGAGAGGGGAGGATGAGCTAAAGAGGTGGGATCAAAGAGGTGGGTCTTGATTCGGACCTTGAAAGAGGAAGGGAGGGAGAGAGCCGGAGTGATTCTGAGATGGGCCGACAAACCTCCAGATAAAATCATTCATTAGCTGCAGACCAGTAACGTGGTCTTGTAGTTTCCATGGCTTGGGGCTGCTTCGGGGGATGTTTTTGTCCATCAGTCATTGAGGAAGTCCATTGGTGACCTGCGACCTCTTCTGTAGACAGTTGGACCTTGTATAACCTGGACTGGATTGATCTTCGCAGGTAAACGGTTGGGGTCTCCTGGTCCACGAGGGCCACAGGGGCCTCCAGGCCCACAAGGACCTCAGGGACCACCAGGCATCCCCGGCATCCCCGGGATCCCAGGAACTCCGGCGTTCACACCTGGTCCTCCAGGTCCTCCCGGCCAGCCAGGACCTCCGGGCCAACCAGGGCCACCAGGTCAGTGACCATTACTTACAGTCAACTTTAAATGGAAGTGATTTATGAGAGCACTGATCTTCTTACCTGTGGTTGAGTGACTGAGTGGTTGAGTGAGTGCGTGCGTGAGTGAGTGAGTGACGGACGTATGGACGTCTGCTTTGGAACCCGGCTGATCACGGTGCTCAGAATTCACTTGTTGGTGTTGCTGTGTGTTAATTAATATAGATATAGATATATAGATCATGATAAACTGTTTCATCTTGTACTGAACTATAGAACCAGAGGACACGGCCCGCGATTGAAAGGGGGTAAAATCAGAACAAATCTGGGGGAACAATTCTTCAGTGAGTGGTGGGAGCAGAAGGTGTTGATCCTTTCAAGAACAAATGAGATAGATTTCTGTTAGGAAATAATATCTGGAGGATACAACACACTATATAATGTGAGACACGACATGTCAGGGGGACAGCCAGGATGGTGGAAGGCGAACTAGATGGACCTTGGTCTTCTTTCGCCAGCAAACTCTTATGTTCTTATGTGTTGTAATTCAGCCGAGTTCTGTCTTGTTTGCTCACTGTGGAACCAATGTTTGTTTGCAGGTGTTTCAGAGAAGGCTGGAGGCAACCGTACCCCGGTAAGTGAGGGCTCAGTGACTCATGTCCGGCCCTTTTCTTCACAAATATTTTAACAAAAAAAAATCAGTAATTGGGATTCGTCAGCTGTTGTGTTTTTTGGCCGCTCTGCTCACCGGAAGTGACAACCAATGACACGGGAAGTTAGCCTTTTTTTTTGTTGCCGACAGTTGTTTTCAATGTCAGAGGGGAGAGAAGAAACTATGGACAAGAGCATCAGAGAATGAAGGGGGGGGGGAAGGGGAGGGGGTGTATTGAGAGCAGCTTCGGGAAGGGGGAGCCATTGAAAGGAGGAATGCCTTTGGCCCAGGTGAAGCATTATCTTGGTTAGTAGCAGGGTAGATTAGTGGCCGGTCTGTTGATGATGCTAAATGTCCCAGATTTACATGTCTGTAGCTGTGCCAGGTGAGATTAGCTAACAAAATCCCAGCCTGGAGAAATCCAATTCATAGAATGCAGAACAACCGGAGTAATGGTTGATCCGTGCAGGAACAGATGTCAGGGATTTGTTAGCGTTTTGCCCAGGATCATCCCAAAAAACCTTCCTGTTCAAACAGAACAAGCATCATTCCTCTCAGAGTTGGGCTGATGTTACAGTAGTGTGGATCCATTTATGAGGCAGCTAGACATACATATGGGGGAGAAGGCAATGGAAGATCTGGGAAGCAGTAAGTAGAGTCTGGAGACCAGCTGTTTCCGTGTTGTCTAGGCCATGTAATCTTATGTAAGGTGGAGCTTTGGGGAAAGGCTTTGGATCTTTGCACAATTGGCTGCTGCGTTTTGCTCACAAACTACACTGTTAAGTTATTTGACAGTATATCCCGTGAAGCGCTCTTGAGACGTCTCGAAGACCTGATAAGGCGCTGTATCAAATGCCAGGATTATTATTTTACCTCTCGGTTTGTCGGGTCACTCTTCAGAACCATAGAAATATCCAGTACAGAAGGAGGCCGTACGGCCCATCGTGTCTGCGCTGGCTCTTTTGAAGAGCGATCCTTTCCGTCCCATTTACCTGCCCTTTCCGCCAGGATTTTTGTTTAGAAGTTTGTCTAGTTCCCTTTTGAAAAGGCGACGGGATTCTGTCTCCTGGCAGGGCATTCCATATCCTGTGTGTAAGAGAGTCTCCTCACCTCCCCGCTTGCCAGTTTGTCTAAAGTGTGGTTGTTTTCAGCAGATGGCAGTGGTTCACCTCCAGGGACACGACTCCGTCATTCAAGTCAAACAAGGTAAGGGTTAAATTGAAGAAAGTTACAAATTGCGCAGGATTAGATTGCTGGAGTAAAGGCACACACAGGCGAGTGAGGGAGTGAGCGAGGGAGGGAGTCACCAGTAAGCTTGGGGTGGTTATGGTGAGCCATCAGAGTTCAGTCAGCTTGGCTTCGCTGTTTACAGCCTAGGTTTCTCACTGACTCCCTGTCACAACGCCATCAATTACCGCAGTTTAGAGCTGTGGAACATTAGACAAAGTCAGGCCCTTCAGTCTTGAGAGGGGACGTCTCAGAGGGGGATCTTATTAAGGTATGAAATTTTAAGTGGGATTGGAAAAGTAAACCCAGAACAATTACTGGCAGATGCCCCGAGACTGTAGAACGAGAGGATACGGCTTTTGAGTTGCAAAGAGGCAATTTCAGGACAGACACCAGGAAGGTTTTCTTTACCCAGAGGGTGATTGACAACTGGAATCGCTTAAGGCCAGGACACTGGGCCTTGTTTAAAAAACAGTTTGATGCTGTGATAGGGGGCCGGTCAGGTAACTTTGAGGAGGGCTTTGTGTGGAGATCTCCGGTTTAAGAGCTCCAAGGTTCTACCTCGCATGAAAGGCGCTGTCTAAATGCAAGTTGTTGTTGTTGAGAGAAGCCAGTTGTGGAGGGAGGGCAGGAGAGGGGAGGGCAGGAGAGGGGAGGGCAGGAGAGGGGAGGGCAGGAGAGGGGAGGGCAGGAGAGGGGAGGGCAGGAGAGGGAAGGGGAGGACGGGAGGTGTATATTTGTTAAATGCAGCGGTTTATGCTGTTCGGTAAAGCTCCCATCGACATGTTGCTTAACGTATGAATGCCCTGCGGAGCTGCATTAACTGTTTGAGTGGCATGTTGTTTTAGTTACAGAGACCTGCTGAGTATTTTCCCATGTATTGAGTGACTGCCCTTCTCACGCTGAGATCTCATAGGTGGCGTTCTGGCTGACTGGGTCCGATCTTCACTCAACCACAAGGTTTTCCGGTTACACAGTCGGAGCGGGGAGCTGGAGGTCCTGATGGACGGCACCTACTTCATCTATAGTCAGGTAGAAGTGAGTACGGGTCTTTGATGTAAAGACTAAACTAACTACTGGGGATGTGGTACCCGAGTTGTCTGTCAGGGTGTTAATGACCCAACAGTTTGGTAAGAGGTTCAGATGGGAATCCATCTCTGCACGTAGCAACACATTGCGCCCTCAAGGATTGACAAAGAATGTGCAGAAGGCGCAGAAACGGTCGATCGCTTTTCTGGGGGTAATAATCCCTTCAAAAAAAGAATAAAATAATTAGTCAGTCAACCACAGCTGTTTGTGGGACGCTGCTGTGTGCAATTGGCTGCTGCGTTTCGCCCACAAAATACGCAGTCAATTAATTGTACAGTATATTCCGTGAAGCGCTTTGGAAAGTCTTGAAGACGTGATAAGGCGCTGTATCAAATGTAAGGATTATTATATTATTATTTAATCTAATGACGTAGATTAAATATATTATTGTTGTTATAGCGGTGTGATTGAATGCTCTTTGTGTAGAATGCCAATGTGCCCAAACTAACTAACTCGTTCACCATTCAGTCACATCCCATGGGAACGGATGCCTGTGGACAGCCCTCACCCCATTGCTTCACTGTGGATTCTGAAGGGCCAAAGCTCTTTTCCATTCATTCCACACTGGGACATAATTACACAACAAAACAGGGGCACCAGACACACTCCTTCCCACTTGCTCCTATTGTGTGAAATTCCCCCCCCCAAAAAAATCTCCCAAGCCTTTACTGTCCTTTTCCTAATTTGTATAAAACCACAGTGGATTAAATCCGTTCCCGTTGCATAGCATTCATGATCCAAATGGAAAACAGTTACTTAGCTCCTGAAATGCCCACAGCAGCAATTATACAGCAGCCAGAGCCACTGCCAGATGTGATTTGGGGATCACAGCACATTTCAGAAGCATAATTGCTTTATAAAAAAAATCATCCCTGGTTTAGAAATGTAATTTACACGTGTGCAGGCTTTGTCCTTATCCCATCCCGTGAGCAAGAGTTGGGGAACATTAGCTGTATTTTTTTTCCCCCCCACCACAGCCCCGGAGAAGGGCACTGAGACCAAACTGCAGTGAGTGCTCAGCTAATTTGTCACAGAAAACTGTGTGCTCTGCAGTGACTCCCAGTTCACACAAAGGAGAATTTTAGTATCTATGGCCATTGGAATTAGTTGAGTTTTCTTGTTCCTATTAAAGTTTGAATTGCTCAATAAATTCCTAATTTGACACATTGCAGTGGTTCCTCTCTGGCCACGGAGAGGCTGCAGTGTGTAGCCATGGTTTACAGCAGACTGATTACAGTCCCTATATTGGCGGGTAAATGTGGAAAGTGTTAGTATTAGTAACTATCTGTAGGGTGTGCTCTGTGAGGTGTCCATTGCTGGCTGCAACCAGGCAAGCAGTCAGTAGGTCTAGGCCAGAGACACCTAGCCACCTATTATGCGGACTTGTGACTTAGCCTCAACAGTGCATTACAGGGAGAGAGGATACATTATGTAGTTGTTAATCCACGGTGTGTGGAGTCCATCAGAGCATTTCATCTCTTCACCCAAAGCCTGCACCTTGTACTCGTATTGGCTGCCTCGTTTGTCAACAAAACACAAGTCACTACACTCTGCACTGAGAGCATGTGAAATGCTTTGAGACCCCCTTCCCAACGTGATGGGCCAAATGTGGGGGCGACTGTGTATTTTGCGAGCAAATCCATGCCAGAGCGTGGCCGATAGAGCCAGGAGGTCAAGGGCTTTTCAGGGGCAGGCTGTCGATGTCCCAGAAACTGTACTCCACAACTTTAATGGAATATGATATTTTCACCTCATTTAAGGGTTCCAATAAAAGCCCCAGGTATATAGCGTTGCTGGCTACAGAATGAGAGGAAGGTTGACTCTCCATTGCTGGCTGCAACCCACGTTCAGGCAAGCAGTCAGTAAATCTAGGCCGGAGACACCTAGCCAGGGCTCCAGGTTAAGCCAACAGCACACACAACACGTTACAAATTGCATTTGCTTCAAACAGTAAACTTTTTTTCTCTTTCGTCAATTTTCATGAACAATTCCCAGATTTCAGCAGGTCAGATTTCACTAAGTGAAACTCCACCTAAAAACTGACAGATTTGCTGCCTCTCAAGTGACAGGACTTGGGTTCGATTCCCGGGTGGGGCGAAACCTTAGACAAGTTCCCTTACTCCACACACACACACACCTTTGTTTACCAGTGGTAAGGAGGAACCCGCTTGTTAGTCGATTTATTGAATCGCTTTCTGGGAGTAATAATCCCTCAAAAACAAAATGTGGCCACTCACTCCACGGCTATGTGTGGGACACCGCTGTGTGAAATCGGCTGCCACGTTTTGCCCGCAAAATACACAGTCACTGCGCTTTACAGTATACTCTGTGAAGCGCTTTGAGACGTCTCAACGGCGTGATAAGGCGCTGTCTCAAATGCAGTGATTGTACGATTGGTTCCTCTGTAAAAGAGGAGAAAATAGAGGAACAGGGAAGGAAAGCCGTATTGAAATGTTTTTTTTTTACTAATGACATGTCCCCCCCATCCCCTCTCTCTCTCTCTCGCTCCCCTCCACCACTGGACGTGCTCAGGTTTACTACATTAACTTCACTGACTTTGCCAGCCATGAGGTGCTGATTGACCGCACTCCGTTCCTGCAGTGCACACGCAGTGTGGAGAACCGCAAGTCCAAGTTCAACACCTGCTACACGGCCGGGGTGTGTCCACTCAAGGCCAGGCAGAAGATCACCGTCAAGATGACGTACGAGGACACCGTGGTAAACATGAGCAGACACACCACCTTCTTCGGAGCGGTGAGGCTGAACGAGTCACTGTAGGCACGTTGCTCAGGACGGCACAGCACTGGGAGGAAGTGTCCACGAGGGAGGGAGAGAGGGAGGGGAAGGAGGAGGGTGTCTTAAGCGAGGTGAGGTGCCCTGTGTGCCAGAACGGTAAACACTGGAGATGGTAAACACCGAGAAGGGCGCCATTTCTTCCCTTACTTTAGCTGAGTTGAGTAAACTCTCACTCGCAGTCACTTTGAATGGCATTGAATTAAAATGTGCTGTAAATGGGTTCCGCATTCCCCCTGTTCTGTTCAGCTCAATCTCTTCCCGGCTCCACTGTGTGTGTCACCAATGGCAGACCTGCCAGTCCTTCTGTTACATGTTACAGTGGCCCCATGTTAATCTGATCCAGGACATTGCCTCATTGTGAGTGTGTGTGTGTGTGTGAGGATTGTGAGGATGTAAGTGAAAGAATTGTTAAGTGTGTCTATCTGTGTGTGTGTGTGTGTGTGTATGTGTATGTCCATGTGTGTCTGTGTGTGTTGGGGGGAGGGTGTGGGGGGTGTGGGTGGAGGTGGAGGTGATGTTTATATGTGTGTGCTTCAAAGAGAGCATTTATATAGCTGAGATGTCCAAAGGGAATATGGTTCAAATTTAACACTCACTTTAGAAGTTCTCACATATAGTAACAGGACCTATTACGTGTCCTTTAGTTTAGTTGTTAGAGCACTCGCCTCGGGCAGGACAAAACCGTAAGCAAGTTCCCTTACTCCACACACCTCTGTTTACCTAGCAATAAATAGGAGCCTGGTTCTTAGTCGATTAGCGGATTGTTTTCCTGGGGTAATAATCCCTCGGGGTAAAAATAATAATTTGGCCACTCAATCTACGACTGTTTGCGGGACGCTGCTGTGTGCAATTGGCTGCCGCGTTTCGCCCACAAAATCTGCAGTCAATTCACTTTACAGTGTACCCTGGGAAGCGCTTTGAGACTTCTTGAAGACATGATAAGGCGCTGCATCAAATGCCAGCATTGTTATTATGTTTTATTTAGCTCTTTTACATTGCACAGGGGAATGGGGAGAACGGGACAGGAGGATATCTCAAAGCGCATCACAGGATCCACTGTAAAGTGTAGTGACTGTGTTTTTGTAGGTGAACGGCTTTCCCCTCCCGTTCTCCACCCCCCCAACAGCTTTCTCCAGCTGACCTGGTTAATGTGTTGGGCACCAGACAAAGTATTGGGTTTAATCTGATGATGTTCAAGGCTCAAATGGCAAATTGTGGAAACAAATAGGAGTAAGACTCCCTCCTGCCATCTCGTGACATGTTTAAGAATTGCTGCCTACAAGTATATCATGGGCTTGAGTCGCAGGGCTGGCAGGTCCCAGGGGAGAAAGTAAGCCATCAGATTGGAATCTCTTGGAGTATCCTGACTGCGTAGATCAATGAATCCGCCCGTCTGTGGAGCCGTCCGAGCACGTGTCTATGTTTGCGTGTGTTTTAAGTGCGTGTGTGTGAGAGCGCGGGTCTGTGTTTGCGCATGTTTGTTTGTGTGTGTGATTGCGTGTATGTGTGTTTGCGTGTGTGAGAGTCCTGGTGTCTGACATATACGGGATCTCATCGACTTGCTTAAGAGTCTTCAGCCCAGACTGAGAGAGAGTTCCATATGCACGGTGAGTGGTGAGTGGGGAGAGGAGGGCTGGGGGGTGGGAAATCACAAGGTTATAGACTTAATAGTGATAAATTCGGCCAATACAAAGGGGAGTTTGCAATGGATTGGGGCACAGATAGTGACACACTTGTCCCTTGTGGCTCCCATTTCATTTTGACTTGTGTATTGTAGTGAATTGTAGTGTCTACTGTATTGTAAATATATCATTTCCAGTAATTTTTATTCTGATACTGATTTCAGTTAATCCTTGTGGAGCCACGAGTGAATATTGATGGTAACTGTTGGAGCAAACATGTTAGTCAAGATTTTGTTAGTCAAGGGAACGAGCCAGTGCGAGGGTGTCAAGTCCTCGGTTACACTCTATAATCTTGTGATGTAATTTATTTCTACTGTATATATATTTTTTAAATGCACGACTGTTTCGATGTTTGCCCACTGAGTTATTACAAGCTGTGGTTCAGGAGATGGATGCATCAATCATGATTATTAAACCTTTAAACGTCTTCTATTGGGACTCTGGCTCTCAATTCTTGCAGCAAACTTCCCGATTTCAGGAATCAGGTGTTTGGGATTGATTTGCTCAGAATGGTTTGCGCTAAAGACGGGCTATAATAATAATAATGCCTGTATTTTGTTACAGCTCTTCATCTCGTCGTTGAGCTGTCTCAAAGCGCTTCACAGAATATACTGCAAAGTGAATTGACTGTGTATTTAGTGAGCGATCAATAATAATAATCGTGTATTTGATACAATGCCTTACCACATCGGCAAAACATCTCAAAGCGCTTTGCAGGATTTTCCTCTAAAGTGCAATGACTGTGCTATTTGTAGCGGGTAAGTGACATCAGTCCAGCACCCTTACTGCACCAACAAAATCTCTCACTTCAAAACCAGAAGGGGATGTCTCCCTCTCTCTCCCCGAGAGAGGTCTATAACTAACCTCCAACCCAGACACCTGCCCACCGTTTCCCTTCCTCTCGTGCTGCAGGTCAGCTTTTCTCTCTCTTCCTCCCGGGGATTTTTATGTATCTTTTATGTGAGAAGAAATCAATAAAAGTTCCTATTTTCTTGGCCGTCCAGTTCCTCCAGGTCAGACCCTTTGCCAGGAGGGTCAGTTTACTCTCATAACTCTGGATCTCTAGATTGTTGTTGGCCCGAGACTTCATCACACTGTCAAACTGAGCTGTACAGAGCTGTAAATGCAGCCCCATCCATTCCACTTCTCCAAGTGTTACTGACACTCAGCATTATTTTTCTCTCTATTTTCGCTTCTGTTGACCACAGCCATGGGTCATTTTCAAAGATTATTATTTTATTTCATCACTTAATATTAATAATAATCCTTGCATTTGATACAGCGCCTTACCACTTCTTCGAGACGTCTCAAAGCTCTTCAAAGAATATACTTTAAAGTGAATTGAATGTATATTTTGTGGACGAAAGGCAGCAGCCAGTTGCACACAGCAGCGTCCCACAAACAATCGTGGGTTAAGTGACCAAATTATTATTTTTTTTAATTTAAAAGGTGAGTGCTCTAACCATAGAGCTACAGGATTCCACCTTAAATAGCTGTGTGCTGGGGTCATGTATAGAGTTCGAAAGCTGACATTAGGTAATGAAGCATTGTAAAGCTTTTACAGCATTTGGCCCATTGTTTATAGGCTGTAAATCTGACAGGACCTCATCAAAACCTCATTATTCCCTCCCCCCAACCAAATCCTCCTCCTACTCTGGTGATCATCCTTACCCAACACCTCTGTGTCCATACCATCAGTGCCAAGTGGCTGTATTTCTCTCTCGTCTGAAACAAAGAATCTGCTGAGTAGCCCTGCTCGTCCCAGTCTCCGTCAGAAGAGTGTGAGGAGGAGAGAAAGATAGTGGGAAAACAAAATACTCTGCGGTTCGAATCGAACCCTGTGTTCAATCCTGGTTGGTTATCCTCCAGAGATGGCAATCTGGAGTCCTGTAGAGTAATGGTTAGTGTGCTCGCCTCGCAAGCCAGTGAATCTGGCCTGTTTTCCCAGCAGTAAGTAGGAACCCCCAGAAAGCGGTCTGCCAATCGACTAATAACTGGGTTCCTATTTACTGCTGTGTAAACAGAGGCATGTGGAGTAAGCAAACTTTCAGTTTTTGCCGGTTGCCCCTTAGGTCCATTATTTTTTGGCTCAAAACCACATGGAAACTTTAGAAATCCATCTGGCTTTAAGAGTTTTTCTAGAAGTAAGTTTGCACAATTCATTTTAGGCCTCCAAAACTGTTTTCCATCTCAGATTCTAACCTCCGTTGGTCTTAGAGGGAGGGGGAGAGGGTCAGGGGTACATTAAAGGAACCCTTTCTCAGGTAGAGAACCAATTATTACAATCCACATAGGGTCTAACCATGTAACCCTCTGTAAGTAGCTGCAGTTATTTGCTGAGGGCAATACCTCCAAGGGCATCTTTTTAGCATTTCTTCCAGTTACATCTTAAACCGTGCAAAATTCTGATTTAGAGAACTAGAGGTATTTAGAGAACTAGAGGTACTCCAGCGTTTATAGGGGTGCCAAAGGGTTAGCCTGTCCTCAGGATATCTACGCCAGATACCAATGAAGTCGAAACAGTCTCCCTGGCGATTCCCAGCAAACCGCCTTTCAAACTGATAGAATTGTGGCTTTCACAAAACCAGACGAGCAAAGCCGGGCTGACTGAGTGTCGCAAAGCGGGATTTGAGTTTGTGAACAAAGAAAAGGTCCCTTTGGCTTTGGCTGGTCAGCTGAGCAACCAAGCAGCTTCCAAACATCCAATAAAGACTGTTTGGCCTCCACATGGTGTTCCTCGGGGGAAAGTCACAAATACCCTCGAAAAACACAGACAAAAGAGACTGTAAGTTGAAATTGAGCGACTCACTTACTTGCTCCCAGCTCTTTAGTTGTAAGTTTGTGTTAGCCTTTAGGATACATTTGCGGTTACACCATCTCCCAGTTGGCAAGGGACCTTGTCCCAGATTAGATGTAGATGCTAGAGTTTCAGCCGGCCTCTCTTGAATAAGAAAAGTGATCTTCACCCTCGTTCTGCAGTGAATCTGGCCTGGCCACATGCTGTTGTGACTTGTACTCACTCCAACGCCAATTCATGGACAGATGTTCAGATGTTAAAATGTCAGCCATCTGGAACACTTTGCTTCCAACACTAAGTGCTCCAACCACTGGAAAATAAACAGAGGTTATGAGGAGGGCGCGGATGGGCTTTGGAAAGCTTGATAGCTGGGCACGGTATGTTCCTGAGGAAACAGCGGAGAATTTTCTTTCCTTCAAGTTGAAAGCAGGACTGAAATTGTTTCCATGTTGGTACCGCACTCTTGTGAGACAGCGAGTGGTTGGGACGTGGAATGCCCTGTTGGGTGAGGTGTTCGAGACAGGATCCAGATCAGCTTTCAACGTGAAACAGTTCCGAAGATCTAAAATGAATCTCGGGTGTAGTCCCGTAATGTAGTGGTTAGAGCATTCGCCTCGCAAGTGAGAGGCCCTGGTTTCGATTCCTGGGCGGGGCAAAACTTTAGGCAAGTTTCTTTACTCCACACTGTTTGTGGGACACAATTGGCTGCCATGTTTTGCCCACAAAATATACAGGCAATTCATTTGACAGTATATCCTGTGAAGTGCTTTGAGATGTCTCGCAGCCGTGATAAGGTGCTGTATCAAATACAAAGATTATTATTACAATGCTCACTCAATGTTCATTTTACAATGATCTTAAAGGTAGAATTCACTGAGATCCAGAGCTTTGCCATGAATTGACGTGAGCCACGCTGACATTGCAAACAGACTCTGTAAAGGACCGAGGATTGAAGTGCATCTATTTCCTCTGAACGCCTAATGTCAACAAACCTGGACATTATTCCAATCTGCTTTACATTTGTGGCAGTTTAGTTACTGGCACAAATGTAAAGCAGTGCATTTCAGTGATATCCCAAAGTGATCACGAGCAAGGCTGGCTGGACAAGGCAAGACAAGAAATTGGCATTTATGTTCTTGGCATCGACCAATTGTAGTCAACCACCAGAACATTTGTTTAATGTTCTTGCTATTGGGGACTGGGTTTGGTTCAGGGCATTGCCTCTCTCATTGCCATAGATCTGCTTCTTTTGGTTTTCTTTTGGGGTTTCCCTCTTTGATCACAAAGACCTTCCTCTTCAACCGTGCTTGTGGTCACCTCTCCCCCTGGCTTAGCTCAGCATCAGACTGTTAAGTGCCCCTTGTGAGGACCGCTGTATAAATGCAAGTTGTTTTCTGCTTTCTGCATTCTGTCGGATTCCGTTCCCAGCTACAGGGCAAGCCAACTGCCAGTTTGCCCACAAAACACACAGTCATTACACTTCACAGCAAAATACCGTGAAGCACTTTGAGTTGTGCTTTGGAGGCAAAAGGCGTTTTATCAAATGCAAAGGTTTTTGATAAAATTTATTATTATGAAGAGAATGATTCAAGCCACAAACATGTTGAATTATTTATTTTTCAAGTTAGATTTTTCAAACCTAATACAGACAGGTTATTCAGTTCTCCTCACAGTCACTACACTGGAGGGAAACACAGTGATTAGTTCATACAATTGAATAAAATGGATCACTGTTTTTCACAGAGGGCCACACTGACTAAGTCTTGTAACATAGATGTGTAAAATACACTTTCAGTGCAACACGCAAGACACAACCTTATTTTTTTCTCTCTCTCTTTCTCCTCGGACGAAATACAGTACACTATGGCCTATGGTTCCATGGAGACTGACTGGCTCCCACTCGGGTAAAGAGTGAGCCAGGACAGTGAGGCAGACAGGCACGGGGGGCTTCAGATCAGAGCAATGGCCTGTCCTACCACGTACACTCCCCAGCATGGCAGAGGGAGTGGGGGATGGGTGGGGAGGTGGGGGGGGTGGGGAGAGGGTGGGTAGGTGGGATAATGACCCAGACTCTACAGCTTTTGCTTATTAACTAAGAGAAATGCAGATCGATAGAAAAGGAGTGTGTCATCATATTGGGGGAAGGCACTGTGTGCACCCAAACCAAACATCACAGCGATATACATCCAACATTTGTGACATACAAATGGAAAAGAGTTTCCCTACTGCTTCCCCCTCCCACCACCTCTCAGCCTTCCCCCACCTTTAAAACCGGCCCATCCCCAAAAATACACATGGGTGAAGATGGTTAAGAATCCGGGCTCTATTTCACCCCAATGACAAACACAGAGGTATTTATATTTATCTACAACAGGACATTAGCTACCAAAGGAGTCATCAATACTGTCAGAAATGAACGAGTGGAGTCGTACCCCTATGTCGCTGTCTGCCTCAGTTATTTTGCCCGCACGGAAACCATAGAAATTGATAACACAGAAGCACAGTCCCTGTATCGGCACCAGGTCTCACTCTCACTGCCCCTTACCCTGCGGTGACAGGAACTATCAGCTGCTCAGATCAGAGATTGGGAGTGGGAGGATTTTAACAAACGTCTGTTTAACCTGACGAGGGAACAGTCTTTGATTATCAAAGTATCTTGTACTCTGCAAAATAATCCTTGCGGTTGATACAGCGCCTGATCACGTCTTCGAGACGTCTTAAAGTGCTTCACAGAATATCCTGTAAAGTGTAGTGACTGTGTGTTTTGTGGGCGAACAGCCGCTACCCCACATGAAGGGCGCTATGTAAATGCAAGTTGTCGTCGTTGTTCTTTCAGCCTCTTGGTGACAACCCCACAGCTTGTTATTAACCCACATGGGTCCTTAGTGTGACTTATTCTTGCAAATAACAATTTTATATCCAGCAAAATAATAGAACTGTTTTAACGCGACACTTCATTTACTCCTCGTCACTCTATATATTTTGCACCACCAATGCCTCTGAAAACATTACATCTCTTTAAACATAAAACAAAACAACTCAACTGGCCTTCCCCATCCCCACTCACCCCCAACCCCCCCACTCACCCCCCCACCCCCCCCTCAGTAGTTCTTTGTTTCAATTTACACAGTTTGCAATTTCTCAACATGTGAAATATCAGTCGTACCAAACACAGTTTAACTACAAAGCTGACACCATTCAATCTGGTTAAAATTTTATGAGAATAACTCTACTGATATTTTACTGCTCAGTAAAGTGGGTTTACCAGTTTACCAGCTACAGTGGTTTGTGCTGGTTCTAAGATTTGTACTATTGTAGGCACTCAATCAAGTTTCACAAGACTGAAAGAAGAAACTCTTTGATCTCAATCCTTCCAGAATACCCACCATCCCATCGATCCTCATAGCACCAGGTTGTTCCTGAAATCATTCAACACCGCCCCTCGTGCTAACCTGACTGCCCAGATGTATGTTGCTGCCCATTAATGGATTTCACACGAGAATACAGATTTGGAATTGCAGTATTTACTATTGTAGAGCAGGAGAGAAATCCCAGATACACACACGACAATGGGTGCATTCAAAAGCAATCAATAAGCAAGGAATAAGGAAACATACATGTAAATAATCCCGTCCTCCCCACACCCCCGAGGCAGAGGTGGATAGATATTTGTTAGGTCAGGGTATCAAAGGATATGGGGCAATTGCAGGTAATTGGATTTGAGGTACAGATCAGCCATGGTCTTAACAGAATGGCAGAACAGGCTCAAGGGACTGAATGGCCTCCTCCTGTTCCTATGTTCCTGTAACATCACGCTGAGTTGCTGAGGGAAGGGTTTCGAACACGGGGAAATGGAAAAGTGCGCAGTTCCGTGCTGTTCTAGAAGCCAAACTCCATCCCCAAAAAAGTTCAGGATAAAAGAAAGATTGGGTTCAAATCCACGGGAGGTTACGAACCCCTAACCATGCAGGTGAACGAGGACAAAATAGCACCAATTGAAAACACAAATGTGTGTGGGAAGTGTCACAGTGTTTCACAACTATTTCCTTTTCACACTCAGACACACACACGGGCGATAGATATCCCACACGACTAGGGATTGTAGCTTCCTAGTGAATTGCAACCCAAGTTTAGGGACCTTTAGGATAACTTTGACTGGCTCTGAAACTGAAATAAATGTAGGGCAATGACTCCACTTTTTGAGGTAGCCGTGATTTTAAAGGGGGAAAAAAAAAGCACCTTTGATGAACAATGGGGGCGTCGATTCTGGAATGTTCTTCCTAATGACCATGTACGCACACACACGCACCATCCCCTATCCTCGTTCTCAGCTCTGACTTACAAACTAGAGAGAGAGAGAGAGAGAGCGCGTGAAAGGGCTCGGGACAGGCTATTTTGTCAAGCTCTCTTGCACCGCTAAAAAGGAGGAATGATATCAGGTGGGCCGAAATTCCCACTTTATCCAAACCGATCCCTTCACCTCGTGAGAAGTTAAGAGATATACATCGATATGGAGAAAAAAAGTCACCTTTCCCTTGGAGATTGCCAAAATAGAGTGAAGTCAACATCAATGATTTGAGGAGATGTATCCTTAGAAGGCAACAGCGACTTTCGAAGATATTGCCTGAGTTAATGTTCGATACGTTTTCTCTCTCTCTCTCTCTCTCTCTCTCAACTCAACACAAGAAGTTGGCCACAAAGCTATCAAAAGAGGCTGAGGTCAACGCGACTGCAATAGTGGACTTAGAACAAAACATCAATCAATAGACTCTCAAATGTCCATCAGTGAATGAAAATTACACCTTAATGCAGTGAGTGAATGAGTGAGGGAGGGAGAAGGGGGGAGAGAAGGGATGTGAACGGGAGAGGGGAGGTGGGAGGGGGGCGGGGGAGAGGAAGGCATCAGATCTGGGGTAACCAGAAATCTTCAGCTCTACAGCACCTTAACCATTGCCCCCTGTTATATCACAGACAGCTGCCTCCAGACACAGACTGTGCACCTTTCTACCCGCTCGCTCTCTCGCTAGGGCATAGCACCAAACCAGTGAGCAGTGTTAAAGTGCTCCTGAAAACAAACTGTACCAAAGTGGACAGGACAAGGCCCAGCAAATACTGCGCCCCGCCTGGTCCCCAGCTGATTGTATATATACTACTTACGCAGGATAAAAACACGGCTTCAATATAACTGTGAGAACGGCATCCTAGCAATTTTATACAATCTTTTAAAACAAAAGAAACATTTTCTCCTAATATACAAAGTTTGTTAAGCCAGAGACCATGCAACACAACACTGTGGTTTTACCACCTGCTTCACTGCCTAATACATCTGGGGAAAGAGGTGAACGAGGGGGGCGGGGGGGGTAAAAAAAAAAGTCACGTGTGAAGGTGCCGGGGAAACAGGGTTTGGGCTACAAGTTCTTCATACACACTTGGCAACGGCTAACCCGAGTGCGGAGCTGTCCTGCTTTCAGGGTCTCCGAGGGGGGAGACTGTGCGAACTGCTGGTTGTACTCCACGATGGTCAGCCAGAAGCTGTACTTGTTGGCAAAGAAGTGGCAGGTTCCCCGGGGGCCGTTGCACTCGATGAAGGGCGTGGCCCGGAAATCCTCCAGACACGATCCCGGCGACACCAGCGACTGTCCTCCCCCCTCGGGACCCGCCGCCGTGTGCTGTAACACAGAGGAACAGAGGACAAGAGGCATTACAAGCAGCCTGATCCTGTCTGCAACCATCGTCCACACACAGGCGGCCGATCACTAGCTCATGTCCGAGAGTCGGGCAAGGGCATGAGTGTGGGAGGGCCTCAGCCCCACCTGTGACACCCTCTACAAGAACTCCTCTATCAAGTCAACACTTGGTTCCAGGAGAGAAAATTGGGAGGGGGGGAAAGATCTGAGCAGACACAAGCCAACCCCAGCCCCCACCAATCCCACCACCCTCTGGTGATACTGTGGCTTACCATGAGGAAGGAGTAACCTATCCAGAGACTCCGCCAGCCATTAGGGCATTGTGGGATGGTGATGTCCTGGCTGTGCACAGCCACAGCTTGTGATGGGGCCTCACACACTGAGCAGCGGCTGATGTACGGTCTGATCTGGATGTTGGACACCGGCATCATGGGGATGGGCGCCGTGGTTGAAAGCCAATAGGACTTGTCGTTCCTGCTCGCGTAGTAGCACAGCTCGTTGATGTTGCAGTAGAGGAACGGCATGGTGGTGAAGCGGGGCAGGCAGGAGCCAGCCATTCCTGTGGTGGTGGGAAGACAGAGACCAGAGGTTATTACAGGCACTGGGGGAATGGGGAGCGTGGTTGCCAGAGCAATACTGAACAGATAGGACTGAGGGGTGGAGAGGGGGGAAACAACTGAAGCTCCTCAAACTAACAGCTCCAAACTCTACCCCAAACCTTCATCTTTACTCTTCCATATTGATCATTGATCCTCATTGACCCAGCGCCTTGGTTGTCACATTGACGATTTGGGCAGTTTTGTGATATGAAAAGCTTTTATGGTGGAGGGGGGGAAAAAAGAGAAGATAAGAAATGCAGGAAGCCTTTGGAGCCAATTACATCTCTAGGCAATTCTGTCACTCAGGGCAGCTAACAGCTGTGACCTCTCACCCACACACACACACGATACTTGGCACATTTCAGGCGAGTGAAAAATAAAGTTTGACGTTGGGAATTTGGAATTGGTTCCGCCGTCCACTTCAAAATACTTGCGAGCTACACTTAGGGAGGGAAGAGCTTGTGGAATTGATTAGTACTACTGTTCTTTCACCTCTGGGGAACTGGGACCTTTCTGAGCCCAGGACGACCTAATGGGATGAAAGTCTCTCTTTCTCTCTCTCTTCCCCCTCTCCCTCTGCTGGGGGTGAGGAAACAGTCATACTCTCGCTCTTGGTGACATCAGACCCACACCTCCAATTTGGCCACACATTGGCAATCTGCCTCAGAGATACGTAGAGGGAACCGTTTGTGGGAAATGGAAATTATTAACGGAGGTCGGGGCTGGCACATGGAGTCCTGTAGATTAGTGGTTAGAGCGCTCGCCTCGCAAGCAAGAGGACCTGGGTTTGATTCCTGGGCGGAGTGAAACCTCAGGCAAGTTTCCTTACTCCACACGGCTCTGTTACCTAGCAGTAAGTAGGAACCCAGTTGTTAGTCGATTGGTGGATCACTTTTCCGGAGATAATAATCCCTCAAGAAAATAGTAATAATTTGATCACTCAATCCACGACTGTTTGTGGGCCGCTGCTGTGCGCAATTGGCTGCCGTGTTTCACCCACAAGTATACAGTCAATTCACTTTACAGTATATTCTGTGAAGCGCTTTGAGACATCTAGAAGATGTGATAAGGCGTTTTATCAAATGCAAGAATTATTATTATTATTTATTATTGACTCTCTATAAGATCTCTCTGAGCTGAATGGCAGATGTGGTGACAGTCACCTAGATCCTGGTTGTGTGCCTTCTCCTGTCCCTCCACAAACAGCAAGCTGAAGCCTTCCCACAATCTGTTCATTCCCTGTGGGCAGATCGGCACTTGTTCGGATTGGCTGTGCTTCACTAGTGTGTAGCCAACACTCACACTGCGAGCTGGTATTCCCGGCATTCCTGGGGAGCCTGAGTTTCCACGGTTCCCTGAGGAGAGGAATGGAATAACGAGGTTACAAACATCCCAGGGAGTCTCTTGGAACCTTGGTGAACGAGCAGTGGATTAAAAGCGGAGAGTAGAGAGGAGAGCGGGAAGAGGAGAGAGGAGAGGAGACAGGAGTGGGAGAGCAGAGAGAGCTTTATAATAAAGTTGCACAGTCATGACGTGTTACCAACAGGAAGAAAGGATTGGCAAATTCCCCTCACCTTCAAAGCCATTGGCTCCAGGATAGCCCTTTGGACCTGGATCTCCTCGAACACCCACAGGACCAGGAAAACCATTGCTGCCCACATTGCCAGGTCTTCCTGGTTGGCCTTTGATGCCTTGAACCACAAGAAAAAAAGAGACAAACTAACACTATTAGTGGCGGATTCAGCGGAATATGTAAGTGAGAGGTTTGAAGGTATATGAGGATAGGGTGTGGGCTTGAGAGGACAGCTTGCTCTGAGAGTCGATGTGGACTTTCAGGACCGAATGGCCTCCTTCTGCGCTTAAATGTCTACGGTTCTGTGAATCAGGCAGTTGGCTTTGCGTGTTTATTCCCGTTGCTAAGATTATTGGCCAGAAGGTCAAGGATATCCCAGCTGCTCTGGTTGTGGGATATCAGGCTTCACTACAGCACAGGGCATGGGAGCCTCCTCAGCAATATCTCAGAAAGGTCCGTTATAGAGTGGAAAGCATCTTAAACGGAGGTTGTCTTATCCCTTTTCGTGGCTTCCCCAGTTCTGTGGTAAACGTGAAACTCAATCCAATGCCTAATTGGCTGACACTTTGGATTGGTTCCATGTTTGGCCATTCGGTTAAAATCTACCGAACCATATTTTCCGACAATGATGACCAAATGTCCCAGTTTACTCACCTGGGAGTCCAGGGCTTCCAGGTCGCCCTGACTCTCCGATTTCCCCTGGGGAGCCATCGAAGCCTGGTGGTCCAAGAAGACCTAATGGTGGGGTGAGTATTAACACATCTGCTGGTTTTCCAGGGAGACCTGGAGATCCAGGGAAGCCTGAGTGAAGTGTAAAGGTTCACAGGTTATACAGGAGCTCATACACAATCCAACATCAATCCGCACACAAAATACAATATAATAATAATAATTCTTATATTTGATACAGCGCTTTATCATATTGTTGAGATGCCCCTCTCGACTCTCTACACCCTCCTCGCTCCCTCCCTTCCCTCCCCTCACCCTGACCATTTCCCCCCTCCTCGCTCCCTCCCCTCCCCTCACCCTGACCATTTCCCCCCTGCTCGGGTCCTGACCCAACTGTACAGCGCCTTGGGACGTCCTCCCGACGTGAAAGGCGCTCAATAAAGGAATCTTGTTGTTGTTATAATAATAATAATAATAATAATCCTTGCATTTGATATAGCGCTTTTCACGTCGGGAGGACGTCCCAAAGCGCTTCACAGAACATACTGCAAAGTGAATTGACTGTATATTTGTGGGCGAACGCGGCAGCCAATGGCGCACAGCAATGTCCCACAAACAGTCGTAGATTGAAAATGACCAATTAATTATTGTTTTTAGTTTTTGAAGGGATTATTATTAGGCTCTGTGTGGAGTAAAGAAACTTGCCCAAGGTTTCGCCCTCTGCCTGGAATTGAACTCAGGTCTCTCACTTGCAAAGCGAGTGCTCTAACCACTGAGCTACAGGACTCCACAGGATATTATAAAGTGAATTGATTGTGTACTTTGTGGGCGAAACGCGGCAGCCAATTGCGTACAGCAGTGTCCCATAAACAGTCGTGGATTGAGTGACCAAATTATTATTTTGGGGGGAAAGGATTTTTATCCCCAGAAAGCTCTCTGCCAATCGACTAACAACCGGGTTCCTACTTACTGCTGGATAAAAAGTGAGGGGAGTAGGGAAACTTGTCTGAAGTTTCACCCTGCCCGAGAATCAAATCTAGGTCCTCTCGGAGACGAGAGGTGAGCCAAGCGCTAACCACTACCAGTCCCACAGTGTAGTGGTTATAACAACAATAAATTACATTTGTATAAGGCGTGTATTGTCATAACACGTTACATACCTTGGGCGCCAGGCTCGCCTTTGGAGCCTGGATAACCTTGTTCACCAACAGGTCCATCTGTGCCTGGAAATCCCCTGATGTTTGAATCTCCAACTTGACCTGAAGAAAGCAACAGAGACAACTCTTAATACCTGGCAGCTCACTCCCACTGCACGGTGAAGACAGACAGAACCAGATTGAGGATTACTTAAACCTCACTTTGGGATACAGTAAACCTCACATGAGTCGTATCAGTTGGGACCACACATTGAATATGATTTTTGCAAAGTACGAGATCAATGGGACTTGGGCAGATATGAGTGGGAAACTTCCGTTACTTTCACTCCGAATTGGATTGAAACACAAGTGGATTGCGACCTCACACACGGAGACCCCGAGATGGACAGCAGAAAAATAAAAATAAATTCTTTTCTTCAATAACTAATGAGCAAACGGCTCTTTTCACCAGGAAGGATAAAGCAAGGATGTGCCCAAAGCCAACACTTGACCACTCACCCTTCAGCCCAGGAGCTCCAGGGATTCCCTGACGACCCTGCAGTCCGGGGTTCCCACGCCCGCCTATTAATCCTGGGGCACCAGGCAGCCCATTGGAGCCAGGATCACCCTTCTCGGTGCCCAGGCCTGGCAGCCCAGGGGGACCTGGTGGCCCTCTGAGACCTGGAAGAGGTAAAGGACAACGATGGGTTAATGTAAACCACACAGCAAAGAGTAGAGCATTCATTAAAGCTCAATGGAAACCACTGAGAAGACCAGGCGTCTTAGACCAGCCAACGCCAAGCCTCCCTCACATTGCACCGGCACAGCACAGACATTACGCCGTTTCCCTCAGTCTCCTTCAGCTGATCTGATCCCTCCACCCCCATCAGCACAATCCTCCAACACAGCACCAACCCACACACCCACTGAGCTGTGTTGTTTAATGAGCCCATGTTTGGAATGAAACCAATATCTTACCCAATTCACCATCATAGCCGGGTCGCCCAGCATCTCCTGACTTCCCGGGAATATTGGAAACTGTGTAGCTCCCCGGGGGCCCTGGTGTTCCTGGGATACCCAATCCTCCCGAGGAACCTGATGGGACCAACAGAGATAAAGTCAGCCATTGGATCTGAGACTATGAAGTGCGATCTTATTTTCACTGAAGAGTTCAGAACTGTGCATCTTTTCGACAGACAAGTTAAATCAATAAGTTTCATGTTCTGATGGGGATCAGCAGATCCCTAACTTTATAAGACTTTAGATGTCCACCTGGTTCAGATGTTGGCCTCTTTGACAGAAGGTTATGGGATCGAACCTCACGTTAGGACTTTGAGCTCACTGCCTAAGCTGACACTCCAACACAGTGCCTTCAGGGGAGACGTTTAAACCAAGGTGGAGTCCTGCAGCTCAGTGGTTAGAGCACTCGCTTTGCAAGCGACTGACCTGAGTTTAATTCCAGGCAGAGGGCGAAACCTTGGGCAAGTTTCCTTACTCCACACAGAGCCTAATAATAATCCCTCCAAAACCAAAAACAATAATAAATTGGTCATTTTCAATCTACGACTGTTTGTGGGACATTGCTGTGTGCAATTGGCTGCCGCGTTCGCCCACAAATATACAGTCAATTCACTTTACAGTGTGTTCTGTGAAGCGCTTTGGGACATCCTCCCGACGTGAAAAGCGCTATATCAAATGCAAGGATTATTATTATTATAAGGTCTTGTCTATGCCTCTTCAGTTGGACGTTTCCAATGTACCGTTTTTTAAAGACTTCACGGCCAAGCCTCTAAATTACCTGGATCTCCGCGAAGTCCTTTTGTTCCAGGATATCCCGGTGTTCCGATCCCTGTGCCAGGTGTTCCTCGCTCACCCTTGAGCCCTGGAGTACCTGGGGATGCCGGGCGTCCGACCTCACCTGGGCCTAAAGAGTCATAAACACCACACTGAGGAACAGCCATTCAACTCGCAAACATGGACGCTGTTTGGCAAACGGGTTTCGCCACGTTAATCAATTTGCGATTTTCGATTTTCAAGGCGAGATTCACAAATCTCAGGTTGGCAAAATCATCCCCTTCCCCCACAACCCCCACCCCCTGTCCCCCTGAAAAAACAAAGGTGGGGTTTAGTTTAGTGAGCAAATCCCTTTAGTGAGCAAAGACCAGCCAGCCAGGGAGCAAAGCCCATCTTCAGAGTCCTATCTGTTGTTGGGATTATTTGCCCGTGTGTTTGTGTTGCCCTCCGTCACACCCAACTCAATGATTTATAATAATAATCATACTAGCCCCCGTCTCTCGCTTGCCAGGTGAGCCACTAACCCCTGCACTACGGGGATCCGTGATTTCCACAAGCTTTGTGTTTAATATAAGTCGGGACCGGGAGAATCTGCCAGTCCATCACACACGCTGTGGAATTCACACTGAGAACACAGGATGCCACGGAAACACAGAAACGAGCCCCTCGGCACAACCGGGCAGCTCCGCGCCGTGTCCCTGAAACAGAGCCTCTAACCAAGGTAAAGTCATCGCGGATGGAGAAACGCTGAGATCACGTACCTGGTGTTCCCGGTGGCCCCCTTGGTCCAGGTAAACCATTCAAACCGTCCAGTCCCGGCGAGCCCGAGAAACCTAGTGAAGGAAGAAGTGCCTGTTACTGCCCGAGCATCGCTTCACAGGATAACCCTCTCCCTGACAACCACGGGAGACAATCGCAAGCAGACGCCGGAGTGACGTGGTCGCTACCTTTCGGGCCTGGGAGACTGAACTGAGACGTGCGTCCAGGGGGCCCTGGACGTCCATCAGGTCCCGGGGAACCTGGGCTGCCACTTTCACCTTGTCGTCCAGAGCCACCTGTGGACATCAAGAAGACATTGACCAGACGGTCACACAGGAGCTTGCTGAAGATTTTGTGATGATGCAATAGGGAAGAGAGCCCCACATACACGCCCCAACCCACCCCCTACACACACCCCCCAACCCCCACACCCACCCACACCCCAACCCCCACACCCACCCACACACCCCAACCCACCCCACCCACACACCCCAACCCACCCACACCCCCAACCCACCCACACACACACACCCCCAACCCCCCACACACACACACCCCCAACCCACCCACACACACACACCCCCCAACCCACCCACACACACACACACCCCCACACCCACCCACACACACACACACACCCCAACCCACCCACCCACACACACACCCCAACCCACCCACCCACACACACACCCCAACCCACCCACCCACCCACACCCCAACCCACCCACCCACCCACACCCCAACCCACCCACCCACCCACACCCCAACCCACCCACACACACACACCCCACGCGCACACACACACACACCCCACGCACCCACACACACACACCCCACCCACCCACACACACACACCCCCACCCACCCACACACACACACCCCCACCCACCCACACACACACACCCCACCCACCCACACACACACACCCCCACCCACCCACACACACCCCCACCCACCCACACACACCCCCACCCACCCACACACACCCCCACCCACCCACACACACCCCCACCCCCCCCACCACCCCCACCCACCCCACCCACACACACACACCCCCACCCACCACACACACCCCCACCCACACACCCCACCCCCACCCACACACACACCCCCACCCACACACACACACCCCCACCCACACCCACACACCCCCACCCACACACACACAGCCCCACCCACACACACACACCCCCACCCACACACACACACCCCAACCCACACACACCATACAACAGACCACATACGCACACCATGCATGTACACACACACGCGCACACAAACACACCCACATGTGCGGGTGCACGCACAGGTGTATATTTACAAGTGATGTGTCATGGATTCTCACCTGGTGGTCCGGGTCTCCCTGGATCTCCAGGTAATCCTTTCAGTCCACTGATGCCGGGACTCCCAGAGATGCCGGGGTCACCTGAAAAACTATCGCGTCCTTTCTCACCTGCAATTAAAACAACCACAGATTAGCATCACCAGGTGCGGAGTGGGTTACACTGTACCTGGGCTGGGAACCTCGTGATACAATGCTTCCCACTGCTATACTCCTCCTGAAAACGTATACATTGTCAGCCGGACCCACCATTGGCTCAGTTGGTAGCGCTCTCGCTCTGTGTCAGAGTCCAGTGGGTTCAAGCTCCCAGGTTCAGGGGCAAACAGTCTTGGCTGTCACTGTAGTGCAGTGCTGAGCAAAACACTGACACGTTAAAACCAACTCGAAAAGAGAAGGGAGTTTCTCCCAATGTCCTGGTCAACGTTCCCCCACGGGAGGAAGAAACACACAAACAAGCAATCATCAAGAAGCAAAACAAGGCCGTGTGTAAACTTCAGGAATGAGAACAAGCTGTAATTAGCAGCTCTTACCTGGGTACCCTGGCTGCCCAGGTTCTCCCTTTGCTCCTGGGGCACCAGGAGCACTGCTCGAATCCCCTCGATCACCTGAAACAAGGCATTTAATAGATGGTCAGGAGAGCAGGAGAGACCTGTTGTTGTTGAGATGTCCAGCACGGTTTCTGAACTCTGTCCTTCAGTGAAGATCAGACACAGAAAATACACCACGAAAGGCAGAAGCAACCAGGAGTGTCTCAGTGTACCTTCCCCTCGTCCTATCAGTGATTTGTTTTGGTGACTCAGTGTGCCTGACACACGTGGAAACCCATCACTGGGGTTTGCAGCGTCCAAAGCAGCCGAAGAGTTCCACACCTTTGTCTGGAATGGAATGCGCGCTCTCACCCCTATTAGATCACACTGTCAGGCTCAGTCACTCCCCGTGTCTCTTCTGATGTCACTCCGGCTCCCTCACACAGTCAGTTTAAGTAAAAACATTCCCCATAAATGCCAGAATTAGAAGAAACCGGACAGATGAGAAGGCTTGAAGTGCTGTGAGTGCTCAGTGAGGTGTAGAGAGGGGGTCTGGGCAGGGGAGCAGTCTCTCTCCTGTGGCACTTTACCTTTCAGGCCAGCGAGGCCGGGCTCTCCCGATGTCCCGGGATTTCCTGGATACCCATCACTGCCCTGTGAGACAAAAGCTACAGTATTAACTCTGGAGAAGCCGCGACCTGGACACGGGACACAAATTCAAATCGAGGACACAGTGTGTTTTTACTTCTCTCCCCCAAAACAGGCTGACACCAGCGCGGATGCTGACAGGTGCTGAGGGTGATCAAGGAGAGTAATGAATTTTGAAGCGTACAGGAACCTACCTTTGCTCCCGCCATTCCAGGGAAACCAGGAATACCGAGAAAGCCTTTTGGTCCGGGCGATCCCGGAATTCCAGGTGAGCCTGGTCGCCCTCCACTGCCTGGGAGTCCTTTACCACGTCCTGGGAGTCCTGGCAGCCCTGGCAAGCCGGGGCCACCGGGCCGTCCTGGAAAACCTACATCACCTAATATACACAGAAACACACAGAGAATGAGCATATTCTTCACATGTGACAGGCCAAGCCGTCAATAACAATCCTTGCATTGATACAGCGCCTTATCACGTCCTTGAGTTGTCTCAAAGCGCTTCACAGGATAGACTGTAAAGTGAATTGACTGTATATTTTGTGGGCAAAAAGCGACAGCCAATTGCACACAGTAGTGTCTGGATTACAATATACCACATTATCATTATTATTATTACTTTTTTGAGGGATTATTACCCCCCAGAACCTGAAAACAATCCGCCAATCGACTAACAACTGGGTTTCTACTTAATGTGAGGGAAACACAGGCATGTAGAGTCAGGAAACTTGCCTCAGGTTTTGGACCGCCCGGGAATTGAACCCAGGTCCTCTCGCTTGCGAGGCTAGCGTGATAACCACTAAACTACAGGACTTCACGGTAATAACATAACTCAGTAGCAGTAGGCGCCAGAAACCAACGGGGAATAGTAGGAAAAGAGAAATACCTCGAGATCCAGGAAAGCCCTTCAGCCCAGATGGGCCAGGGAGGCCTCTCTGTCCCTTTCCTAACAAGTTCGGAGGGATGGGGGTGGGCGAAAGACCAGGACGACCGTTCTCGCCTCTGTCACCTGGGGGAGAGGAGAGAGTTAAACCCACTGGGGAGATAGAGAATGAGCTGGACAACGGGCGACTGGAAAAGTTTTGGATGGTGAACAGATCAGTCCAAAATAACTTGTTAAGTCACAGATAATAAGCACCTTGAACCCTCACCAAACTGTTTGTTGTTCACTTTGACCCCAGTCTCCCCCAAGCCATTGAGACATTCGCTTATTTGGTGCCTTTTACAAACATCTCATAGTGCATCATAGAGGCGACAGGGAGCAGGGAGGAGAGGAGGGACAGAGAATTTTAGGAAGCAAAGGCACGATCAACGAGAGAGTTTGCTCAAGATGGTTTGAAAACGGGAGAGAAGGAAAGCAGTCAAAGATTTTAATCCAAGTCTTACCTTTTAGTCCACTCCTGCCACTTGAACCTGGGCTTCCTGGTCTGCCCGGGGAGCCTGGCTCTCCTTTACGTCCATCAAAGCCAGGCTGGCCTGAGGGCCCAGGCATCCCAGGGAAGCCAATAACTCCCACGGAGCCCTTCTCTCCTGTAGCAAAGTCAAGAAGTGAAAGACACGGGTGTGATTGTCAGAGAATGGTCACAGTTATACCAGGGAAAGAAAGAAAGCCACTTCTACCTCTCGCTTAAAATAAATATAATACAGGATGACCAAGACCTCATCTCCTTGGTGCAGGGATACAAAGCTAAGTCTAGCTCTACAACAACCTCTCTGGTGGGAAGGAGCCAAGTGAGCACAGATGGGAGATTGACCTTGGCTTGTCTGTTTGGCCTATCTCCACACTCCACCGGTTGAGGCATTGGGAAGAAGATGGCTTTTCACCATGTTGTTAATTTGACCATGAAACAGCAGCATGTACCAGCGCCTATTAAACAATGGCCGACACGGTGAACTCAAGGAAACCATGTGTACCTTTCTGTCCGGATTGAGAACCCAGACCATCGCGACCGGGAAGTCCCGAAGGGCCTGAGATTCCTGGCGAACCAGGAAAACCTGGGTTTCCCAATATTCCTGGAATCCCCTTCGTCCCAGCTGGACCGTATGGACCTGGATCTCCAACACGGCCTTTCGGTCCTGGGAAACCTGCAACATCGAACAACAGCTCTTCAGCCTTAGGACCTTAGAGGAGAGCAAGAAGCGGCATATACGTGTTCAACTACTGTGAAGCAAAATAAGCAACTAGGGTTTGAACAAATGCTTTTTTTGTTGTTGGTTTAACTGGATGATCTTTGATGAGAGGGTGAGGAAATCCACCGCCTCTATATTGATCGCCACAACTGTGGTTTGACTCATGTTCTTTAACGACCATAAGGATACAGGGATAAAAGAGGACTTGACTCGGACAAACCCTCAATCGACATTTAGGCCCAATGTCATTAGTAGAACCACAGAAATATACAGCGCAGAGGAAAATCATTCAACCCACCATATCTGTGCTCTTTGAACAAGCAATCTATTCAGTTCCATTTACCTGCCTCTAACCCCCTCCCCAAACCCTTGTAAATCATTCTATTATATGTCTATCTAATAATAATTCTTGCATTTAATATAGTGCCTTATCACATCATTGAGTCATCTCAAAGTGCTTTGTGGAGTGAAGTGACTGTGTGCAAACAAACAAACATGCATTCTGTGCTCCTCTTTATCCGCACTTGCTGTTATTTCCCCTTAAAAGATTTGTCAAATGATAAATCAAAGACACACATTATCAATCTCTATACCACAACTTAAAAAAAATATTAAAGGTTCGGAGAAACAGCGGGGAATTTGGATTAGAGTAGACAGCATCAGTATAAGATCTTTGGGTCAAAGTGTTCCTCCCAAGATATAATTTCTAACAAGATTCCAACAAGATCACAAGGCCGGTTTGGATGAAGAAGGTCCTTCGGCCCATCTGATCTCATCCCCTCCAGAAAACCCACCCTACCATCCCCCTGTAATAGCATCAAGCTGCTTTTCAATTGAGTCCTAACTCAAGGCCTCAACCACCCTTCCTGTCAATTCTTTACAGTCATTAATTACCCTGTGAGTAAAGAAAAACTTCCTGAAATTGCTCTTTACAATTCTAAACCCAGGTCCTCTTGTTCTTCTGTCCCAGTGCATCTTAAATATTGTTCTGGCTTTACTTTTCAATCCCATTTAAACATTACACACCTCCATGAGGCTCCTTGAGAGTCGTTTTCTCTCAAGACTGAATGAAGAGCCCTTTAGCTTGTTTAATTATTGATTTCAGCAAAGCCACTGGTTAAAGTCAACACACCCCAGGTTCTGTTCTGAGCCCTGCCTGGATTCTGCTCAGCAGTCCTACTGTGGGGAATATGGAGCGGACGGAAGGGTAATAATAATCCTTGCATTTGATATAGCGCTTTTCACGTCGGGAGGACGTCCCAAAGCGCTTCACAGAACACACTGTAAAGTGAATTGACTGTATTTGTGGGCGAACGCGGCAGCCAATTGCGCACAGCAATGTCCCACAAACAGTCGTGGATTGAAAATGACCAATTTATCATTGTTTTTGGTTTTGGAGGGATTATTATTAGGCTCTGTGTGGAGTAAGGAAACTTGCCCAAGGTTTCGCCCTCTGCCTGGAATTGAACTCAGGTCTCTCACTTGCAAAGCGAGTCCTCTAACCACTGAGCTACAGGACTCCACGTGAGCTACAGGACTCCACTTGTGCACACTGTGCTGTACTCTGTCCTCTATGAGGTGATATTTTGAGGGGGGAAGGAAGGGCAGTGTAGAGTAGGGTTGGCCCCCTCTATCACAGAGCCCTCTGCGGAAGCTGGGGACATGTCCAAGAGGAGGTGTCCAGATGTGTCCTCATCTCCTGCCAGCTGGAGCGTCAGATAAACAAGCCAGAATTCATGACTCTTTTGGCTGTCATCTCTTGACCTTTGATTGAGTCAGACCTGTCAGGGTGTTTGGGGAGGAGGGGGGAGAGCAAAGGCTTTAACAGCCTCACAATGCCAGAAAAGCCAGCCAGTGCAATCTTCACCAGCACTACACGTAATAATAATAATAATAATCCTTGCATTTGATATAGTGCTTTTCACGTCGGGAGGACGTCCCAAAGCGCTTCACAGAATATACTGTAAAGTGAATTGACTGTATATTTGTGGGCGAACGCGGCAGCCAATTGCGCACAGCAATGTCCCACAAACAGTCGTAGATTGAAAATGACCAATTTATTATTGTTTTTGGAGGGATCCTCTCCAGTCTCCAGTCAACATCAGTGCCTCAGACACAATGCTAATGCACAGATGCAGTGCTTGTTAAAAGCAGCCAGCAGCCCAGTTCAGTAGGCACTTCCCAGCAGTGGTCAGTGGTAATCTTTAAAGCAACAACATAGGGTGATTTTCCCCTCCCTTCCCCACTCCCCCACTACCTCTAGCAACGGGAGTCAAAGCCAATATTACTCTGATGTAGTCCCCAACCTGGTGTCTCACTCGCTCTTTCACAGCAGTCGGCTGGCCTGAGCAAATGGCCAAATGTTGCCTGGATCCATTTCACAGAACTCTGAACACTTTTGGACGAGTGGATTCCAGTAGCCCAGAAATGTCAAAACCAACAAGAAAAAAAGAGCTTTGACAGAAGCGCTGGTTAATATGTACAATCAAACTAACGAGCTACAGTCAAACCCTGTTATCACAAACTCGGAGGAGAAGCAAAGTAGCAGTTCTTAATTGGGGGGGAGGAGGGGAGGGCAACCAGCTCATCTTGGCAAAGGCTCAACTCCTCTTATGATTTGACTGGAGTTTCAGTTCGGACCGGAGAACGGAAGACATGTTTATCAGGAACTCTGAGGAGGTTTACGCTAACCATTTGTTGTAAGAAGGTATGACTGTACAGTGAACCCTGTCTACAGCCACCATCACCCACGGTAAAGGTCCATCGTCATTACGAAGGTCCAGCACCTTCCACAGACCAGTAACCTGCCTCAGACTGACTGTTGGTTATACATCACATCAACTGTTAAATCTAGGTGTGAAACGTCCCAACCCAGGCTACTGAAAGGATCCACGCTGGACTCCCATTCCACCCAGTGGGAGAAAAGGTTGGCGCTGCCACTAGATGTCACTAGCAGCACTTGTAGTAACCTCCTTTATAAGTCATGCAAATCGGCATCCACAGGCGGACGGATCTCCATGAATGAGCCAATCCAATACCTGAGTCTCCAAGAAGGTTCATGAACTCCCCAAACACGTACAATGCTCACTGTTCACTGATATTCTGGTAATTGAATTCAGTCTCTTCACTGTTATTTCTGTAGACAGGTCGACACCCATTGAAATGTCCAACACTGTACCTGCTCAACATAATCTGCTGTGCATTCAACTCTGTGAGTTGTACACTTCATCCGATTCTATCAAAAGTGAAGACCCTGCTTATCTCACCACCAACCCCAATCCCCCGAAACCAACACAATCCCAGAACTGTGTGGTCTGAAGGTTCTTTCCCACTGAGCTTTTACCTTGTACACAATCTAACTAGTTCTCCACTCTGTTTCTTCCCCATCAATGGCTTCCCAGCTTTCTCTTGTGCAAGGTGATTCATTCATGTTATTCCACAGCTGAGATGAGATTGTTATAATCTGTCAGACTCTCTCCCTCAGTTGTCCTTGACTATTTGGGTTCTACTGTATTGCCAGCCTCAGGAGTTGCCACACTTGAAGTCTTCAAACCGCTCCAGTGTATTACAGAGACGGTACCAGTCACATGTGAGAGCTTAAGGCAAAAACTACCAATAATGAAACAACACAAATCACAAAGTGGCAATGTTTGGGGGTAGGGTTTACAAGCAGGCTCCACTCTAGAGTGCGGGATAAGTATTGCAACGACCAGAGCTTTAAAAAGCAGGAGTGTTAGGCCAGGTTTTGCTTTGCTTCGCACTACAGACAACTCCCGCTCACCTTCACAGCCTGTGTGCATGCAGTAAACCGCACCCAGGTTGATTGAGACCAGAAATGGAAAGTTGGTGGGTGATGAATAGAAGAGAAGCATGGAAGAATACATGTGTGAATAGATGAACAGAACAGGTCAGACAAAAATGGAAGAATCGCGTCTCTTCCCCATCCCCCCAACATCATCACTCTCCCTCCACAAATATACATGAGAAATTGCAAACACCTTCCATCCAAAAAAAAAATGGATGCGAGTGAACTGTTATTGCCAGGTGTCAGGAAGACTGCGATCGAGACAGCCCTGGAAGGCTGCCTATCCCTGGAGGAGGAGAAGGATAGAAGAAGAGTGATTGACACTGTAGGATGGTCTGGATCGCTTGTTGCTATGTTGGGTTACGTTTGGTGGAGAAAACTGGTCTGGAGAGCTTGCCTGCTCCTGCTACCCAGAATGGGAGATCGGAGGTGCATGTCATTGTGACACTGCATGGTAACAGAAGTCCTCGGGGAAGAGGGATTTGTATGGAGACATTTGGTCAAAACCAATCTGTGGAGATGCAGGATTCATCATCTCAATGAGTGGTCTATCCTTTCTTCCCAATGGCAAGAGGCTGGATGGTGGACACAGAGTAGCTTATGAGGGAAGAGAGATAAGGGAGAAAAGCAGTCCTGAAAGAAAAAAAAATCTGAAATATAAAGTGAAAATAAGACATTGATAGAAACATTGGAAAACTCTGGAACTTTGGGAAGGATTGAGTTGTTTCTTTAATGCCACTTGCTATCAAACCAAATACTTTGGAGTATGTTTTTGGGTTGGGTTGATGTTAGGTTTGATTTTACAGGTTGGCCTGACTTTCCTATCAACATGACCTGGTCCTTGGCTCCCAAGGTTGGGACAAGAGGAAACAGAGGAACCTTTAAGTTAACCAAAGCTTCAGAGCCAAACGGCAAGGGATTCATTCCAGCCGGGGTCAAAGTGTTTCTAGGCTGAAGGTCATTTAGCAGAGCTCCTCCGCTACCTGTGAGATGGCTCTCCATTTTCTGTCATTCATCTCAACTGTGTGAGTGCCAGACTTCTTCCCAAACAGCTGCTGAAAGACTAGCATCCTCGCTGCTCGCCTCACATGAAGCCCAGTGTCTCAGAGCTGTATTTATAGCTCTCCTCGGCTTGCTCAGTCTGTCTCTTACTGAGGAACTAATGCATCCTAACAAGGAGTCTTACAACAGGGGATAAATAGGGGAAGAAAATTCCAAGGGAACACAACAAGGTCAGGATCTTAATATCCATTTGAAAGCTATTCCTGGAATCTTGTATCACAAATGGCCAAATCCGCAACAACATGTCAAAGGGAACTGGATAACCACTTTAAAGAGGAACAAGATTTAAAGGGGGTGTTAATAGCAGGGAGGGTGACATGGTATTAGAGTGAATAGCTCCAGAGGGGGAGCTGGCACCAACATGGACACCATGGGCCAAATCAGCCTCCTTCTGTGTGCGGTCAAGACTGTGATATTTAAAAACTCCATTAGATAGAGGTCTGGGGTAGGTACTCAGTGCTAAAACATGACGATAACTGAACGGGCAGCACGGTTTAGAGATCTCTCAGTGAGCTCATTCTTTCACAAAGCCCACAGAGTAACACTTGACAAGAAACAGATGGTTTGGATTCAACATTGTTCATTATTTTCAATAAAATTATGATACATCTTGACATTTACAGCTCAAATGGTGCATAGAACATATCTTATCCTCCATCGAGCAGTAACCCAAGAGATGAAAGGTGAACTATTTATATTTGTTGACTATTGAGATGCCCTTGTTCAAGGCTACCTTGGTTCCCTGCCATATACAGGGAATTCCTGAAATCCCCCCCTCCAAGAGCAGATTGGTAATAAGATCAGCCTGAACCCAAACTGGGCCTTGTTCGGCTTCAGGCAAATGGTTGGACGCCTTACCTCGTTGTCCAGGTTGGCCAGGTCTTCCGACGTTGCCGGGGAAACCTCGCACACCAAATGGCCCGCTGGCCCCCGGGGGGCCTCGCAAGCCTTGCAGGCCAGGGAAGCCCGGGATTCCCCTCTCTCCTTTTATACCCGGGAATCCCGGCCGCCCGTCAAATCCTACAAGGAACAGGAACATTTAAGGGGTCAAAGTTGAGGTTGGAGTTGAGGTACATATTAACTATGATCTAATAGAATGGTGGAACAGGCTAGAAGGGCTGAATGGCCTACTCCTGTTCCTATGTTCCTAAAGCCACAGTGTTTCGAATCCCGCTCCTTCACCACCTCCAGGGATCCTTAGGGAACACTTCGTCAATGGGAAACTTTATCTTGGTGACAAGTTTGGGACCAGCCCACCACCCCTCCCCCATTCCTTGGCCCCATCTCCCCGACTGTTTCTCCCTCAAGATCAGTCCGTCCATCAGTTGGTTGAGCGTTACTGACAGATTTGGGGTGTACCGACAAAGTGAAACTCACTACCAGCACAAGGAGCTACTCTGTGATGGGAGGGGTGAAGGGGGTGAGGGCACAAGAAGTTGAGACCAGGGGAGTTGCGCTTACGCCCTAGGATGGCCCATTTGTCATTCCAATGTCACTCCAAATCCCGCAGAAGAAAATAAAAGTCATGGATTATTGTTACCTGTATTTCCCGGATATCCAGAATCCCCTGGGGCGCCTTTCAATCCTGGTCTTCCAGGGATGCCCGGTTGACCGGGAAACCCAGGTACTGCACCAGCCACCTCTCCCGTGGGTCCTTTCTCGCCCGGATAACCTGGACTGCCCATTTTCCCTGGGATGCCTTCATTCCCATCCAGCCCAGGGAGACCCGGTGACCCCACATCACCAGGAGGCCCAGTAAACCCTGAGGACGTTTCAACGAGGACATTGGCGTGTCAAAAATAATCTCTGGCCCTGAGTCAAAATACTAAAACAAATGCTATCGGTTCAAGTCTGAGAAAAATGCGAATGAAACAACAAATTAAATTTACACGGTGCCTTTCACGTTGGGAGGATGTCCCAAGGCACTGGACTATCAGGGATTTAGACCCAAACACGGGGTTGGGATTGGAAGGGGTGGAGGGCAGGGAGAGCAGAGGCAGGAGTGGTGACCGAAGGAATGGTCGAAAAGGAGGGTCTTGAGATGGGCCTTGAAGGAGGCAAGCAAGGGGAGAGGCAAGGGGAGAGGCAAGGGGATGGTGGGATGGAGTTCCAAAGGGTGGGGGCAAAGAGGCTGAAGGCCTGACCACTGATGGCCAGTTTCCAGTGTTGACAGGTTGTTAACATGCGATTCCAAAGCAGGAATTTCCCCAAATTCCCAACACCTGCCTGGAAATCCCGATTCTCCCAACAAGCCTGGAGATCCCCGCGGTCCTTTTTGTCCATCAAATCCTGGGAGTCCTGGATTCCCTGGAAAGCCGGGCCGACCTTTTTCACCTGTGGGGGTGGGAAGGGTGGCAGCGGAGGTGGGGGAGTGAAGGAGAGGTGGGGGGGTAATGCAAATTAGAGGTTTGCTCGGCATAGCAACAGAGTAAATTATCTGTGATTTGATGAAATCGTCCCTAATCAATAACAGTCAAGCGATCATTAGCTCGCAAAATGGTGACCCCCCCCCGAAACACCGAAGCTGGGCTTGCCAGTGTTGGAAGGGAGACTGCAAAATTCTGTGCTTATTTGCACTTGTGTTGGACGCTGCAGTGTAACTCAAGCCACTGTGGTTCACACTTCTGCTTTTGCGCTGACTTGTATTTGTGTGCCGAGCATTCAGCTTGGCTCAGTGGGTAGGACTCTCACCTCGATGGCACAAGGTTGTGGATCAAACCCAACACCGTGACTTGAGCTCAGAGTCGGGCCAACACTGTAGCACAGCACTTGGCGGGCGGGCAGAGTGGGGGAGGGGAATGATTGAGAACTCGTCTGTGTCCTGTTCAGATCCCGCGGGACTATTCGAAAAGAGAAGAGAGTTTTCTCTCTCTCTCTCCTCCGGTGTCCTGGCCAACAATCCCCCCCAGGTATAAAAAAAATCGCGACGTGCTAACTGGCCGTTGCATTTGCCTCCGATATGCACAGTCACTACACTGAATAGCAATTGTTATTGAGACGTTTCAAAATCACATCAAACGTAAGGATTATCGCTGACGGTCGCTGTGATCCGAGCACTTCCACATACTGAGATAAATAACTTACCTCGTGGCCCTGGGAAGCCAGGGGACCCTGGTAAACCCCCAGGTTCCTGGATGACACAGGGCAGTGTGATACCTGCAAAAATCACCCGGAAAGATAGCTTCATTGATACTGAAATTAACAGATAGAAAGACCACACACACACACACACACACAGATTCTGTCACCTTGAATGGTGTAGGAAAGCCCGCTCACTACTCCTTTCACAACCGTGGCTTCTGATTGTGCACAATGGTGGGGTTATGGCGCTGTACGGATCTCAGGAGAGACACCAACATTTTTATTTTACCCTCATTGCAAAGCTTCGTTATAAACACAAGCACCAAAACACCTCCAATCAAACTGGCCTCTGAGCAGAGAGTGGAGGCAAAGGTGGGCACTGTCATTAGATGGTTATGAGCTGATGGAATATGTACATCATGTGTACACACACTGTGCATTGTACCTGGTGTGCCAGGTAATCCTGGTTTCCCTGGAATTCCGTCGAATCCTGGATCGCCGGGAGGTCCTCGGATACCTACAAGCTGTGGGAACACGGCCCCTGGAGAGCCCACCCCACCTCGGCTTCCCTTTGGTCCAGGTGCCCCCGGGAATCCTTCATCACCCGGGAAACCCCTGCCATTGTCACCCTGAGGATCACAAAATCAGCCATCAGTCGGACACCCCCTCCCCCACACCCCCTCCCTCACAACCACCCCTTGCTCTTCATCCCGCTCCAAGATCTTCTCAAATCCCAGGCAAAGCTGGGACCTTTGACTGGGTGTAAACCGCCTGCCACCACTGCCTACAAAAACAAAGTCACTACACTTGCCAGTAATTACCTTTGAAGCTCTTTGAGATGTAAAACGTTATAAAGAGAGGGTTCTGTAAGGAGAGAAAGAGTGTTGCCCATGTCCCAGCCCTTTTCCATTGCAGGCATCGCTCAGCCTAGATCCGGGCAATACTTACAGGCAACCCTGGCCGCCCAGGTGGACCTGGTAAACCATCTCTACGCAGCTTTCCTGGAATTCCTGAAGGGCCTCTCGCCCCTGGATTGCCGCGGTCCCCTTTACTGCCTTCAAAACGAAAACAGGACATATCAGCAACATGATTAGCACCAGTTGGGTGTTGAGAGTAACACGGTTTGTTATTTCAGTCGCCGAAGCTTGGGACTTCAGCTTCTTTATGATGGGGGGGCTGAGGGGAGTAAGGATGCCCCACGGTGACATGTTTGGCAACAGAACATCAGAGTCAAGCCCCCCCGCCCCCCTGTCACAGTCTCTAGTCCAGTTCCTGAGCCAGGCAGGTCTGCAGTATCCCAGGGCACTCACTACTGATGACAGCACAGCCCGGCCGGGCTCATCAGCAGGACCTGGAAGGGCTGACCAGTCACTGGGGTCAGGGAATCCTCCCCCTCAGCTCCTGTTAACCCTGCAGCCAAAGCCCTAACAGGTAGAGTGGTCATAGCTGGACAAGCAGCAGGAAAGCTTGCCAGACAGTGTTCTCAGTGGCCAAGCTGTGTGGTTTAAACTCCAGCAGGTACACCCAAGTTTCTCGGTAACCTGTGTCTAATACTCCCTGGAATTAGGCAAACAGGGTGCATCCCCCCAGGGACAGAGAAAGTGTGCATTTCTAGTCCAAACACAGGACAATGTCGACGCGTAGGTGGCATGCGTATGTGGGACTCTCAGTCTGGTTTGGATACTGCGTGTGTCTGACTGTCCAAAAATAACATTATATTCTCTCATTATTCAGTCTTTTATTGACTTCTATCGAAACATTGCAAATCTGCCCTTAATTGACAGGCAGAATGAATGTGGTCTCTGGCAGCTCCTTAACTCAATCTCAAAATAATCTTCTAAATAGAGTGATTTTTTTCACTGCTTACTGATTACCCATTGCCCCGAAAAAGGTGATGGAAGCAGATTCAATAATAACTTTCAAAAGGGAATTGGATAGGTACGATGGGGAAAGAGCGGGGTGAGGGAATAATGGATAGCTCTTTCAAAGAGATGGACCGAATGGCCTCCTTCTGTGCTGTAGGATTCTATGATTGTAAGATTTATAGAGAAATTCCAAGGAAGGACATCAGAGCTAACGAGAGGCTATGGTTACTTGGGCAGACGTGAACAAAGAAACAAAGAGGGAGGTTGGAACAAATATTTTTGTTTTGCCCGGGGGCCTTGTTAAGACTGTGGAATTTACCACAAATGGTGATTTACCGGAAATGGTGGTTGAAGCCAGACATTTTAAAGGGAATCGGATGAAAGGAAAAATAATTTTAAAAAGATAATAGGGAATAAGATTTGTGCAGATAAATCCAATGGGAGATCTTAGCTCCAACAACGTGCTGAATAGTTTCCTAATGTGACTCTATGGTTAACCTCTCAAGTTCCCAATTGCCTTTTGCCCTGATCTGGATCTGACTGGAGGACCGTGGTATTGATTGTGGCATCAGGGAACAAGCTGAATACCTAAAACAGAGTAAAACTATAGGAGTACAGGGAGGGGAGATGGCAGATAAATGGGACTGAAAGGGTTGCTTTTAAAAGAGCCACACAGGCACAATGGGTGAATGGCCTCTCTTCTGTGCTGTAAATCTCGAGGCTTTATTACCTTTAGCTGAGCTGCCAAAGGAGTCTCCCTTCTGTCCTTTTGGTCCTAATCCACCTGGCTGGCCTGGGCGTCCCTAGAACATGGGAAGAAACAGTGAAGCATTAATAGTTTTGACCTGCATCTACTCATTGTGCTCTTCAGCGGTCGGTCGGAAGTGCTGCCTTAACTCACTGCAGGCCTGTGAGCCATCAGGTATATTTCTCCCTAAGGCCCCATTAGTCTGGAAGCTCCAATTGGCTCAGTGCTCAACCCCGAGCCATTAACCTGGAAGTTGAGATGTTCTGACTGCCTGTCAGCAAAACACCAGAGTTATGGCAACCGTTCACAGCTGCCTGTAGTCCTCCTTGAAAGAAAGGCAAGGGGAAGTCTCCTGGCGGCTGAGCTGGCTCCAAGGTGAGACGCCTGGCAATGGGATCCTGAATCTGAGCTCTGTGACAGTCTTGACAGTCTGGATCCTAAGCCAGGCAGCTTTACCAGACTCCAAGGCACCAATGACGATGGACCAGCCAACAGGACTTGGAAAGGCAGAGCAGTCTCTGGCAACATGGCTTCTTCTCACTCAGCTCCTATTAACCCTGGAAATCAAAGTCCTAATGGGTCGGGTGGCTCTTGAAGAAATATGTTCCTATTCTACCTCTTGTTTGGTTTATCCTGTGCCCCATATCATCAATGGCCAGGTGCCTCCTTCTCTGCCTGGATTACTGATTGTCTTGATGGACCAGTGAGTAAAGGGAGCAGGTGCCTGTGATAATAATAATAATCCTTGCATTTGATATAGCGCTTTTCACGTCGGGAGGACGTCCCAAAGCGCTTCACAGAACACACTGTAAAGTGAATTGACTGTATATTTGTGGGCGAACGCGGCAGCCAATTGCGCACAGCAATGTCCCACAAACAGTCGTAGATTGAAAATGACCAATTTATTATTGTTTTGGGATTTGGAGGATTATTATTAGGCTCTGTGTGGAGTAAGGAAACTTGCCCAAGGTTTCACCCTCTGCCTGGAATTGAACTCGGGTCTCTCGCTTGCAAAGTGAGTGCTCTAACCACTGAGCTACAGGACTCCACATGATTTCTCGCTCTCTCTGTGTTGAGTCCCGTAGTGTAGTGGTTAGTGTGCTCAATTCCCGGGCAAGTTTCCCTACTCCACACGTGTTTGTTTATCTAGCAGTAAGTAGGAACCCGGTTGTTAATCAATTGGAGGATCGCTTTCTGGGGTAATAATCCCTCAATAATTAAATAAAATTTGGTCACTCAATCCACGACTGTTTGTGGGACACTGCTGTGTGCAATTGACTGCTACGTTTCGCCCACAAAATACAGTCGATTCACTTTACAGTATATTCTGTGAAGTGCTTTGAGACGTCTCAATGATGTGATGAGGTGTGTATCAAATGCAGAGATTATTATTAATATATAGGACCAGGAGGGCACAGACACAGTAGTAGTCCCTCAATACTACTAAGATGGACCAGGATCCAACCTGGGACTTTCCTGATCTCCGTGGCCCAACCACAGCTCATGGTCCACTTGTCTTTGGAGCCTGAGAGCCAGAGATCCATACCCTCTGACGCTCACACTAAGCAAAGGGAAGAGATACAGACATTCTCAACTATAAAGGACTGATCACTCACTGAAGGACCTGGCACTCCTGCAGGCCCTGCTGAACCCGGCTCGCCACAGTTTCCTTTAGCACCAGTGATTCCAGGATTTCCTGCTATACCCGGTCTCCCAGGAATACCTGGATTCCCTCTGTCTGTAACGTTCCCACCACATGCACAGTCACCAGGGTCACCTAGGAAAGCAATCAGCAACAGATCAGCATTAAACAAAGCTTGTCCTTCAAACTGAATGCTGACCAGTAAAGCACACTGCTTAAACCAGATTAAACTAGAGAACATGGATCTTGGCCTCTACACTGGTGACGTCTCGACCAAACTTCAGGTGATACAATCAGAAAATAACCAACAAAAATAATTAGACTTGAATATTGACTTGACTATTGATGCAAGTCAGGAAGGATTCATTTAGATGGGAACAAAGACAACATCTCACACGAGACTCACACAAACCAGTGAGTGGACCTGGCAAGTGTGGGATCTACTGGTTTCAGTTTAGGAGACAGTTTACGCATCTTGGTATCTCAGAATTGAATTGAATTACGTGAAATGTTGGGGAAAAATAAGTTGGGGAAGTGGCAAACCACAAATAGATCTGTCAACCAACCAATCAACCACCACACAACAACTTAACTAACCATCCATCTAACCAACCAACCAACAACTAAACTGACCATCCCACCACTGTCCATCTAACCAAACCAATCAACAAACAACCAACGCAGAACAACCCAGAACAGTTTGCAGGGCTATGGGGAGAGAGCGGAGGAGTGGGGTTGATTTGGAAACTCTTTTCAAAGAGCCAGTACAGACACGATGGGCTGAATGGCCTCCTCCTGTGCTGTATAATTCTATTCATTATACATCCATCAACCAAGCAAGCAACCATCCAACTGAAAACCTCTTAACCTTTAGACTCTCACCTTTAAATCCTTTAGGTCCTCGCAACCCTGGGGGTCCCGGGGGTCCCAGGCGACCAGGTTCTCCAGCTCTCCCAGGTTGTCCTAAACGATCTAGCCGTTGGTCTGAGATTCAAAACAAAAGCAGCATCGATTGGCAAACCATCTGAGAACGAGCCCCCAACATGAAGGACACAGTACCACGCAGTTCACTCAGGATTTGGTACCTACTTGAATAACCCGGTGGGCCTGCTGGTCCCCGTGGGCCCGGTAAGCCTGGATATCCTGGCTGGCCTTGCTGTCCGAATCCCATTCCTCCTGGAGACCCCCTTTCACCCTTGGGGCCTCCCACACCTGGGAATCCAGGTAAGCCCTTCATACCTGACCAATGAGAGACACCAGCAAAACATTAACTGGTGCTGCCTTTTCAGCCAAGCGCTGGACTCATGAAGTCCATACACATCAGACACAGTAATAAAGCCCTGAGTTACTGCCATGAAATCAGACTCCATGTTATGATGGGCCGGGTTAAAGGGCAACGGCCGGTCAGCACGTCCGGGTCAGCGAGCGTTCACTGACCTGACCCAATGGGAGAGAAACTCCCTTCTCTTTCCCAATCGCACCGCGAGATCCACCTGAACAGGCACAGACGGGACCTCAGTTTATGCTTCATCCGAAGGACGGCAACTCCAGCAATGGAGAGCTCCCCCCACCCCAGCCGAGGCTACATGAGTTCAACATCCTGATGCGGGGGCTTGAACCCACGAGGTGCCTGAGCCGGGCTGACACACTAACTCCATCAATCACATTAATACCAGGGCCTGAGAGGGAAGGACAACAATGCACTTTGCCCCAAAGTGGACATCCATTGATTGCTCACTTGTGCTCCTATTATTTCCCGCCCCCCCCGCACACTCACGTAGACCCACACACTTTACCTCCGATTTGGGCTGGGATGCCAGGGGATCCCGTTCGCCCTGGCACTCCTGGGGATCCTCGGGGTCCTGGGAAACCCTGAGACCCTGGGGGGCCCGGAAAACCTGGAGGACCTGCCCCCAAAGAAAAAAAAGTCAAGGTTCAAAGCTCATTTCCTGACAGCTGTTTCCTGTTGTAGCCACAACTACTGAATCCCAGCCCCCTCCCCAGGTCACCTAAAGGGTGTTCACACAGTCCTGTTATCCCCCCACTCACCCCCATCCCAAGTTATGGAAGATGTCACTCCAATCATGGCGATGAATCATTATCTGCCATGGAAATGTTGGCACTCATTCACACACACACACACTCACTCACACACACACACTCACTCAGGCGCACTCACTCACTCATACACACTCATTCACGCACACTCACTCACTAACACGCACACACTCACACACACACACTCACTCACATACACACTCACTAACACACACACTCACTAACACACACACACACTCTCACACACACTCACATACACACACTGTCACACACATACACTCACACACACTCAGACACCCACACACTCACTAACACACATACTCATTAACACACATACTCATTAACACACACACACACACTCACACTCACTAACACACACACACTCACTCACACACACACTCACTCACTCACACACACCCATTCTCTGGACGTCTAAATACAGTCAAACACTTGTACTGAATACAATGAAGTAACTTCTAACTTCTAAATACAATCATCATAATTCTTCCACATGTTTCAGGTGTTGTACAGTGCGCTGCAGAAAAACAAACATGGGGTAACAGGACACACACACAATTTTCATGAGCAAGTTTCTATAAGCTTCACTCCAACACAGGAATACAAATGTGCGTCACTTAGCTGGTCTGTACCTTTAAGAACAGCACCGCCTTCATCTACATAAGAGGGGGGTCCAGGGAGACCAACATCCCCAGAGTCACCCTGAAACACAATACAACACCTCACGTCAACCCACCAAACCTTCCTTCTCTCTCACTCTCCCCCCCACCACAATCCCCCCCACTGAGATCCCATCCATTACCCCGCGTCCATATAACAGGGGGATTCCACTGGACTCACCATTAACCGCATTATTGGGGAGAAATCCCACCTGGTTCAGCCTATTTAGGTGGCATTTCAGACTGTGCAGAACTTGGTAAGCACTTAAACATGGCGTGGATTGTGAAGCCTACAAAACACAGTCACTATACTTTACAGCAAAATCATGGGAAGCGCTATGCGACGTCCAACTCAACATCAAAGGCGCTTTTTCAAATGAGAGGGTTATTATTATTGTTATTATATTCTTAAAGGTTTTTTTTCAGAGAGAGGGGAAAAACGTCTACACACAGACATTCTGCTTCTCTGACCAAATACCCAATCAACAAAGGGAACACGAGGCGAGACCTACCTTCATTCCCACGTTCCCATAACGTCCACTTGGCCCAGGAAACCCCTTCATGCCCTTCAAAACGTTCACACAAGAAAACAATTTGGTTGGTAAAACAGTGTCTTAGCAAACCTACTCCCAACTGTCCTCGTCTGAGGATGTGACCATCTCACACACACAATGAGCTTTTCACACACAGCCCCAGGAGTTACAGGTCTCTCCAGAGGATTTTACCTTTTGTCCAGGAATCCCGGGCGATCCATCCAGTCCAGGATATCCCTGTGACACAGAATAAGGAGCGAATCAGACACTGCAACGGAACCCACCACACGTCAGACAAACCACACACAGCCGAGTCTCCAGGTCGTACAAAGAGGAGTCCTGTAGCGTAGTGGTGAGCGCGCTCGCCTCGCAAGCGAGAGGACCCGGGTTCGATTCCCGGGCGGGGCGAGTTTCCTCACTCCACACACCCGTTTACCCAGCAGGAAGTAGGAACCCAGTTGTTAGTCGATCGGCGGATCGCTTTCCGGGGGTAATAATCCCTCCCCCCAAAAATAATGTGGCCACTCAATCCACAGCTGTTTGTGGGGACGCTGCTGTGCGCAATTGGCTGCTGCGTTTCGCCCATAAAATACACAGTCACTACACTTTACAGTATATTCTGTGAAGCGCTTTGAGACGTGTCAAAGACATGATGAGGGGCTGAGTCAAATGCGAGGATTATTATATATTATTATATAGAAGTGGGGGCGAGTTTCCCTGGAATCTGATTCCCACGCCCATCGATCGCACAGTAAACCCCGTGTCTATGAAGCCCGTTTCTTACCCGAGGCCCCGGCATCCCAGGGATGCCTTTCTCTCCCAGCTCACCCTTTCTAATTGTACGGCCCTGAGAGAGGAGAGGAAAGGTTAATAATATTGCACCACTCGTCCTCATCCACAGCTGACAGCCCCACGTCAATAACCCAGTGTCCAAGTGAGAGATCAGCCCACACTGAGGTGTGTGTGTGGAGTGCGTTTGTGCGTGGGGGGGGTGTGTGTGGAGCGTGTGTGTCTGTGTGTGGGGGGTGTGCATGTGGAGTGTGTGTGTGTCTGTGTGTGGGGGGTGTGCGTGTGTGTGTCTATGTATGGGGGGTGTGTGTGTGGGGTGTGTGTGTGTGGAGTGTGTGTGTGTCTGTGTGTGGGGTGTGTGTGTGTGTGCATGTGGGGTGTGTGTGGAGTGTGTGTGTCTGTGTGTGGGGGGGGTGTGGGGGGTGTGTCTGTGTGTGGGGGGTGTGTGTGTGGAGTGTGTGTGTGTGTGTGTGGGGGGTGTGTGTGGAGTGTGTGTGTGTGTGGGGTGTGTGTGGAGCGTGTGTGTGTGTGGGGGGGGTGTGCGTGTGGAGTGTGTGTGTGGGGCGTGTGTGTGGAGTGTGTTTGTGTGTGTGTGGAGTTTGTGTGGGGGGTGTGCGCGTGTGGAGCGTGTGTGTGTCTGTGTGTATGGGGGGTGTGTGTGCTCCCCCACCCCCCCGAAATGTTGAAGAAGAATTCCGTTGGTCAATGCCACCAACTTCCCGTCTTTGCCAACCGGACGCAGGACGGTTATTCGGCACAGGGGACAAACATGGGGAGAGCGAGCGGGGGCGGGGGGAACATTACCGGGGAGCCGGGCAGTCCGTCCACCCCTCGGGTACCAGCGTACCCTCGGTCACCCTGAGGAGAGAACAGACAAACAGGTCACATCATTGAGCACAATAAGCCAAGTGTTTAATGAGCCGCCACTCCTATTGCTTCACGGGATTTACTGTAAAGTGTAGTGACTGTGTGTTTTGCAGGCGAATGTCCTCACTTGAGGACTTTGAATCCAAGCGAGAGGATCCAGGCTAGATTCCCACAAGTTCCTTACTCCACACACATGTTTACCGGCAGTGAGTAGGAACCCGGTTGTTAGTCGATTGGCGGATCGCTTTCCGGGGGTAATAATCCCTCCAAAAAAAAATGTGGTCACTCAATCCACGACTGTTTGTGGGGACACTGCTGTGCGCCATTGGCTGCTGCGTTTCGCCCACAAAATATACAGTCACTGCACTTTACAGTATATTTTGTGAAGCGCTTTGAGACGTCTCGGAGACGTGATGAGGCACTGTATCAAATGTAAGGATTATTATTCCTGTATGTATGAATCGCCACGGAAACGCCTCTCGTTAATTTGGCCACAAACCTTCTCTCCGCGCTCGCCCTTGGGGTATTGAGACGGTTGCATTAACTCCTGGGTGCCAGAGGCCGGGGGTGGGCCTGGGGGGCCGGGCTGACCCACTTCTCCCTGAGGACAACATCACAGGTCACAGAGGCCAACTGTCAGCATCTCAAGTCACCACCACCCTCCCACCCCCACCCCCCACCCCCACCGCAGCAGACACAGACAGCAGCCTCCCTTCCTCGCCCCCCCTGGAATCCGACCCATTTCTTCCAGGGATTTCCATTCCAATTGGGATCTTTGCCTCCGTATCGGTCTATCCCGTGAGACTAAAGTTATTGACGAGGTGCTGGGTGGTCACTCGCTCACTCACTCGCTCACTCACTCGCTCTCATTCTTACCTTTTCTCCTTTCTCTCCTTGGAAGCCCAATCCCCTGTTGCCCTACAAACAGTTTAAGGAACATTCAGTTACAGCGAAACCAAACACCACGACCCAGTCTCTCACTGGGCATCCAACACTCACTAACACCCCTTGTGTCTGTCACCTCAAAGTCTCTCAAAGAACTTCCTACGATGAGTTACTGACTTCAAAGTGTAGTGACTGTTGATGTACACCAGTCATGTATCACCTGAACATTGGCAGCACCACAATGCCACGCTCCCCCCTCCCCCAGCGCTGTGCTAGAGTGCCAGCCTAGACTGCGAGCTCAAAACCCCCACCGTGGGGCTCAAGCCCACAATCTTGTGATGCAGAGGGGAGAGCGCGAGTGGCTGAGTCAGGCTGAGGCTCTCCTGACTGCTTAATCCCACGCGCAGAGCTGAACAGCCAGAGTGGCCCCTGGGCTCATCCCTCTGCTCCTGACTGACCCACTGACCAGAGGGACGTGACTTACCTTCAGCCCTGGGGGTCCGGGAGGTCCGGGCGGGCCCTGGAGAGGGAAACGAGCAGGTTAGGATCCGGCCTTGCTAGTAATGTGTCACCCGTGTCCCCCCCCCACCCCCCACCACCGCCGCTGGTTGTCTACGGCACCGAAAGGGAAATGGCAACAATGGGATAGAAACTCACACTGAACCCGGGCAAACCTCTGGGGCCCATCGGCCCTCGGGAACCGCCATAACCTCTGGAACCCTGGAGAGTAACAACACCAGATATAAACACCGCAAAACCGGGTATAAACAGGGTATTAAACACCAGGGAAACCGAGTATTAACCGGTTACAAACTGGGTCGTAAGCAAAAATAGGTATAAACCGGGTCTACACTCCGTGTAAACTGGGTATAAAAACGAGGGTTTACACTAAGTGTCAAACACTGTTTAAACATTCACAAAACTCTCTCCGAGTCTGGGGTCCGGGGGTCTCTGATTGGCTGAGATACTTTGAGACATTATGAAAACCGCGATAAGGCGCTATATCAAAACCAAGAATCATCATCATCATCATCATCATCATCATAATACTCACAGGAATTCCATCCAGGCCGGGCAAGCCGGGCTCACCCTGCAAAACAACAACTCACATCAGACAGGAACACACACACAGACACACACACACACAGACACACACACACACACAGACACACAGACACACACACACACACACACAGACACACACACACACACAGACACACACACACACACAGACACACACACACACACAGACACACACACACAGACAGACACACACACACACACAGACACACACACACACACAGACAGACACACACACACACACAGACACACACACACACACACAGACACACACACACACAGACCACACACACACAGACACACACACACAGACAGACAACACACAGACACACAGACACACACACACACAGACACACACACACACAGACACACACACACAGACACACACAGACAGACACACAGACACACACACACAGACAGACACACACACACACAGACAGACAGACACACACAGACAGACAGACACCCACCCACCCCAGACACAGCTCAGACATCCTGGATTCTCACCCTGTAGCCCCCTTGCCCTCCAGACACCAAGGAGGGTTCTCCTTTAGCACCTTTCAGGCCGGGAAGCCCCTGCATGTATGTGGGGGGTGGGGGTGGGGGGTTGGGGGGTGGGAGGGGGACAGAGAACGAGGAAGATCATTAACACTGAGAGCTCTGAATAACTTCCCCCCAAACAAAACCCCTAACATCCAGAACACCCTCACAATACCCCATAATGTGCCCAATTGGCTGCCGCGTTTCGCTCCCCAAAATACACAGTCACTACACTTTACAGTATATTCTGTGAAGCGCTTTGAGACGTCTCGAAGACATGATAAGGCGCTGTATCAAATGCCAGGATTATTATTATCAATTGCAAGAATTACAATAGCCCGACATCCTCCCATTAACACTAAATCCCCGAACAAACAAAATCCACTCTCCGTACTTGGAATCCGGGGTTCCCGGGTCGTCCCGTGGAGGGGAAACCAGGCTCTCCCCTCGTGCCATTACAGCCGTCCAGACCTGGGCGACCTCGAGGGCCCTGACCACCCGGGTGCCCCTGAAATAAAAGAGATGCGGGTCAGCGGAGCCCGGACTGACTCGCTTGTGTAGCTCGGAGGGTATGTGGTTACGATGGGGTTCATCTCCGCATTGACCACTGGTTACTCCACTTTACAATAAAAAATCCTGTGAAGTGATTTGAGACATTCCCCCCCCGTTCCCCTCCCCCCGTTTCCTTCCCACCCGTTCCCCTCCCCCACCTCCCCCCCCCCCCCCGCCCCCCCCGCACCCCCGCACCTCCCGCCATCCCGATGTGAAAGGCACCAAATCAAATGTCAGGATTGTTATTATAATCCTTTAAATAATAATTTGTCCCTGAATCCACGGCTGTTTGTGGGACATTGCTGTGCGCATTTGGCTGCCATGTTTTACCCAAATCAAATGTCAGGATTGTTATTATAATCCTTTAAATAATAATTTGTCACTGAATCCACGGCTGTTTGTGGGACATTGCTGTGCGCATTTGGCTGCCATGTTTTACCCACAAAATATACAGTCACTACACTTTACACTTTACAGTATATTCTGTGAAGCACTTTATCAAATGTCAGGAATTATTATTATTATCCCATGTGATGAAAGCAAAGGTTACATTGGTGACTGCAATACCTGTTATAGCCACCGGAGGGCGCCCAATGCACCGCATTCGTCTGCTTTACTCAGTACTGCAGCGCCACCTTCTGCTCATTACCTGCCACTGCACTCAGCCCCAGACCTCGATCCAATGTGATCAGAAATTCACAGTGGGAATGTGTGAGTGTGCAGAAGACTGTGAGTGTGTGTAAGTGTGCAGGAGTATGAGGCTGTGAGTGTGTGTAAGTGTGCAGGAGTATGAGGCTGTGAGTGTGTGTAAGTGTGCAGGAGTATGAGGCTGTGAGTGTGTGTAAGTGTGCAGGAGTATGAGGCTGTGAGTGTGTGTAAGTGTGCAGGAGTATGAGGCTGTGAGTGTGTGTAAGTGTGCAGGAGTATGAGGCTGTGAGTGTGCGAGAGTGTGAATGTAGCAGTTTACTTACTGGAATGCCATTCAGACCAACAAATCCTGGCACACCGATTGGGCCCTGAAACAACGGACACATTGGTCAAAGCGGGAAAGTCACAGAATACAACTGTGTGAGTGTGTAACACTGAGTGTGTAAGCAGCGCAGGTATGAGTGTTCCCATGTGGGCTGCGCCTCACCTTCTCCCCTTTGATACCGGAGGTACCTGCCATCCCGGGGCTGCCTTTCTCACCCTTGGAGCCCAGGGGCCCCTGGGGCCCGGGAAAGCCGGGGGATCCACTCCTTCCCTGCTTCCCAACCGCTCCGGGCTGTCCCTGCACACAGAGAACATACACAAGGAGTGAGGACAGCAGAGACACGGCACTATACATACACATATACACACACATAGTCACACACACATGACCGTGATAACGTGAACCCAACAAATACCCCAAAATCAAGAATATCAATCCCCAAAAGACAGACAGCTCAACCCAGACTCGGGAATTTGAATGTGTTGGTGATTTACATGGAATTCTCGGTCTGGTTTGGAGGCTTTTAAGGGTTTCCACGTGTGTCAAATTCCCCAAGTACCAAAAAATCCCACCCTTGTGCTCCCGATGTAGAAGGCGGTGTGTAAATCTAAACTGTATCGTGTTGTGTAAAGGATTTTCATCCAAACCAATCTTGTGAATCAGCAACTTGTGAAGAATATCTCAAAGAGAGCCACGAGGGGGCAGTGCACACCCACACCCACACACATCAACACACACACACATACCTACACTGACACCCACACATACACCCACACACTAACACACACCCACACACTAACACACACCCACACTAACATCCACACGAACACTAACATCACTGGGAACAGCTGCCACAGGTTCAGTCTCAGGCTGTCGGACAATCTCCATCTTCAGGTGTAACATGGAGACAAGTTGTGTAAAATCCTTAATGTCCAGGTTTTATTCGGAAACCAGAAGAAACGTGGAACACCGTCTTCAGAATTAATCTGGATTTAATTTTCCACACATTCTGCACCAGTTTAAAATATCTGACAAGATCTAATAAATTGGTGGAACAGGCTGGATGGACTGACTGGCCTTCTCTTGTTCCTGTCTTCAATGGGGGTGGTGGGGGATGGGGGAGAGAGTAAGATAAGATGTCTCTGAACTTGAAAGCCTCTGACGAGGATGTAATCAACGTTTATCTTCAACACAACTGTGTGACAAGATGTGGGTCACACTGTCACACGCAGGAAAACTATGACACATTGCCCTCAAATTCCTCTCAAACCACCGGAAAAACTACTTCAAAATCAAGACCTGGTTCAAGAATAGGCAGCGCACAGGAACAGATGTCAGAGAACCCGCAAGTCAGCCATTTTTCGAGCCTCCTCTGAGATATGGTACCCACAGGAGCTTGTTATAGCGGGGGGGCTGTCTCCCTGTCTATTCATTATTATTATTATTAGTGAACATGTGACCATGTGCAATTTGTACCACAAAATCCCTCGGCAAAGAAACCCCCCCCACCCCACACACATCTCTTGTGTCAATTCATTATAAATAGAGGACATCTTTATAGCTGCAATGACTCAATGGAGCCCAGAGCCAGACTCCCAGCTCAGTTTACTCCGGATAACGGTGTAAATATAGAGAGATTCACTCCTGAAATAAACCAGTCTGCTCCACTGCTCAGGGGAATAGTGTCCGCACTGAATCCAGAGTGGATCTGAGCCACTCAGAGCCAGGCAGGTCAGAGATACTCAATCCAACTCTGGGCCAGTCACCTGATCACTCTGGCATAGGGGGTAATTGCCTCCAGTGACCACAACCCCCCCCCCCCCCACCCCTCCTCCTCCCCACCATCGGGGGAGGAGGTAATGAGGGAGAGAAAGAGAGAGAGAGAAATTATTGGCAAGCGACAAAAGGAGAAATGTAAATATTGGTTGGGAGAGTTTACCTCACTCTCTGGCATTTTGCTTTCCCACCATCTCCTGCGTTGCCTTATGAGGATATTGGGAGCGATCTCCCAGGCAGGAATGATGGAGAGAGATGGACAGAATTACATGTCTAGGCAGTGTGTGTGAGCTGTTTACCTTCACCGCTGTTTGTTCCTGTATAAACCCACCAACCGCAACTAAAGTGAGGCCAACCAGCTTTACAGTAAAGCAGCTGGAGCAAGGCCACAGCCCGGCCCGGCCCAGCCCAGACACACAGGAACATTGCTAGACCAAAAAAGACTAAAGTTCAACTAATTAGCCTTCTACCATCCTGGTTGTCACACACTACAAGAATGGAGATGTTGATAGCAATTAATTCTGTCCGGATTAGGTTACAACTCCGTGGAAAGGTTTGGGAACCTTGAATCCAAAATACAGTGGATTGTCCTCTACCCCTGGCCCCCTCATTTCCACCACCCACCCCCCCCAGATTGTGAAGAGCCCAATTGGAAGGTGCAGTAAAGTTAGGCGAGCGAGGGAGGGGGCACTGGGGTGGGGGTGGTGGTGCTGCTTGGAGCAAACATTCCCTCTGTGGCACTTGAGATACCACCTCGTCTGACAATGAAGACCATTTGGGCTTCAAGTTGGAGATGGTTGTTAGCAGAGCCCCTTCCCCACCAACCTCACAGGACAAGAGCGGAGGAAGGTGCTCAACATATACCCCAACCCTCCCAACAACCCAAAGGCTGCCCTGACTCTGGGCCAGAGGTGAGACAGCAGCGAGGAATGCAGGAATGTGATGGAGAGGAACATAGATGTGTAAATAATAAATAAACCATGTCCTGGCAGTCCCGCCGTCTCTCCCTCCCAGTCCCATGGATTTCCTCTCAATTCCTGTTCCCATTCCCTTGGGAGTTTCTAGGCACAATCTGCCTCCCCCCAAACCACCCCCACCCCCATCAGCGTAAGAATATGAGAATTTGCTAGACAAAAGAAGACCAAGGTCATCCAGTTCACCTGCCACTATCCTGGCAGTCGCTTGACATGTCGGGTCCCAGACTATACTCTGTATTAGCCCCAGATATTATTTCCCAACAGAAATCTATTTCATTTGTTCTTGAAAGAATCAACACTTTCTGCTTCCACCGTCTCTCTCCCGAGGGAGCCTGTTCCACATGTACATATGTGGCACTTGTGTCTTATTTTCCTGCCTTAAGCACTCTGGGATGGTTCCCTGAGTGAGGAACGCTATATAAATGCAAGTTGTTGTTTTGTTTGCAAGTGGGAAAATAGCTCAGCTGGTCTCTAGCCAGCAGTGTTGTGTTGTATTGTATTGAGTTGTGCTGACTTGTGTTGTGTTGAGCTGTGTTGTGTTGTATTGAGTTGTGTTATGTTGCGTTGTGTTATGTTGAGCTGTGTTGTGTTGAGCTGTGTTGTTTGAATTGTGTTGAGTTGTGTTGAGCTGTGTTGTGTTGAGCTGTGTTGTGTTGTATTGAGTTGTGTTATGTTGTATTGTGTTATGTTGCGTTGAGCTATGTTGTTTGAGTTGTGTTGCATTGAGTTATGTTGAGCTGAGTTGAGTTGTGTTGTGTTGAGTTGTCTTGTGTTGAACTGTGTTGTTTGTTGTATTGAGTTGTGTTGAGCTGTGTTGTGTTGAGTTGTGTTGAATTGAGTTGTGTTGTGTTGTGTTGAGTTAAGTTGTATTGAGTTGTATTGTGTTGTATTGAGTTGTGTTGTGTTGAGTTGTGTTGAGCTGTATTGAGTTGTGTTGTATTGAGTTGTGTTGTGTTGAGTTGTATTGAGTTGTGTTATAATTGAGTTGTGTTCTATTGAGTTGTGTTGAGTTGTGTTAAGTTGTATTGAGTTGTGTTGTGTTGTATTGAGTTGTGTTGTGCTGAGTTGTGTTGTGTTGAGTTGTGTTGAGTTGTGTTGAGCTGTGTTGTGTTGAGTTGTGTTGTGTTGAGTTGTATTGAGTTGTGTTATAATTGAGTTGTGTTCTATTGAGTTGTGTTGAGTTGTGTTAAGTTGTATTGAGTTGTGTTGTGCTGAGTTGTGTTGTGTTGAGCTGTGTTGAGTTGTGTTGAGCTGTGTTGTGTTGAGTTGTGTTGCGTTGTGTTGAGCTACGTTGTGTTGAGTTGTGTTGTGTTGAGCTGTGTTGTGTTGAGTTGTGTTGCGTTGAGTTGTGTTGAGTGGATGCATTGAACTATTGGATTAATGTTAACAAGGCCCGATGTATTTAATTCTCCGTCTGCAATCCTCTTCCAGTCTGCTTGCTCGCAGACAAACTCCTTTTGTCACCTAAATCCCCTGTACAATGGGGAGGAGGTCATCGGGCTTCAGAAGGCCCGTGTTTTCCCCGGAACGCCGCTCAGCTTCCTGGCTGCCGAGCGCAGAATGTCCTGAGCCCGCACATTCCAGATTAGCCTCGGGCCGGCCATTTCCTGCAGTCCTTTGTCCGCGTGCGACTGGGCTCCGAGGGGGAGACTGTGCCTGTCACACGCGGTGCTCATCGCGGGGCTGATGGTGATCGGGAGACGGACAGGTTCTGAGGCTCAGCCGTGCGGACACAACGAGCTAAAGCCTTTCCCTTTATATCTGCCGACTCTGCCAGCCGGTAACAACAACATGCCAGAGGCCGAGGGCGGGGTGAGGGGGGGCGATGGTGGGGAGTGGGGTGGGTGGGGGGTGCTCAGTTGCCCAATACTCTTCCAGTCTGGTCTGCTTACAGACAATCAGCTAACACAGCAGTCACATAGATATGGGTGGCTCCAGTTGTTGCTATGGCCCCTTTTTTGATGGGTTTTGAAAGCCAAGTCAGCCTTGCGTTCACCAACAACACACACAGTCACTACACTTCACATTGATTCCCCACAAAGTGCTTGGAGACATGTTGAGATCCACTGAATTGAGTCAAGAGGCAAGTCAAGGGGGTGGAGGGGGGGAGAGAGGGGTGGGGGGGGAGAGGGGGGTGGGGGGGCAGGTGGGGGAAGGGTTACGACAGCTCGTCAAACCTCAGGGAAACAAGCGAAGGTTCCGTTGCCCCCCGAGAGATCACAAGATCAGTCCGGGTGAGGGCATCCTGTGCGGCAGGTGAAAATTATTAATAATAATTAATAATTCGCCCTCCCCGCCACAAATAAACAAAGCCAAGAAGTGTATCACATCCCTCTGGCCTGTTGTGTTGTAAGCGATTCCTTTCTTTTGCAGACGATCAAGTTGTGGTTCCACTCGCCAAAAAGCCTCAACAACCCCACCCACCCCCCTCCCCTCTGCAACCCTACCCTACAGGTCCAAGCGGTGGGGGCAGAGAAAGGAACATGCCCAAAGTGATTCATTTCTCCTTGTTAACGTACACGACATGTAATAAAATGTTTCCTTTCAGACAATATTTATTTGAGGTTACTCACTGTTTAGGCTGCACTCGGAAACCAGCTGGGTTTGACTTCAATTGAATTGAATCTGACACAAGTCCTGTCGTGTTCATGGGGAGTTCCTCACGGGGCAAGGATCAAGCCACTGAGTCCTTTCCCAAACCAATGACGTTCTCCCACACCCAGGGGCAGTTTCCGTGTGTCTCCAGCCTCTCTCTCTCTCTTTCACTTTTAATAATAGTAATAATCCTGACATTTGATATAGAGTCTGATCACGTCGTCAAGACGTCTCAAAGCGCTTCACAGGATACACTGTAAAGCGAATTGACTGAATATTTGGTGGGCGAAACACGGCAGCAAATTGCACACAGCAGTGTCCTCACCTCCTTCCCCTCCCCGCCCTCACTTCACCTTGCCCCAGTCTCCGTCCCCCAAACGCAAAAAAAAGTGTTGCAGAGCAAGGGACCTGCTTATCTGTAACAACAACAACAACAACTTGCAGTTACATAGCGCCCCTCCCAGAGGTTAGCATCCCAGAGCCCTTGGACATCTGTAGGCAATGATGAGGCACAAGGAGTTTCTCTCTCTCTCTCTCTCCCAGGGTCCTGGCTGATAAATTTGATCGCTCACTTCATGGTGGTTTATGGGGATGTGGCTGTGTGCCAAATGGCTGCCATGTTCACCGCAACACGGACCAACTGCATGACCTGTGCCAGCAAGGTTACGGCATCCAAACACTCTCTCTGTTGGCATCTCTGTGTTGGTCAGATGGAGACTTTATACACATGGCAGGCGATGGTTTCAGATGCCAACTTCCAGCGTTCAGTCTCGCCCGCCACCCCCACCCCCCCACCACCCAACACCCAATAAATAAACCTCCTGCTGGCATCCCCTCAGCTCTTTGGCATCGCATCGTAAACATGGCACTGGGCTGGCATGCACAGCGACTGAACAGTTAACGCACGATAAGAGATCTCTCACCCTGAGTTCTAATCTTATTGTAAACATGCACAAAAGCACAAAATCAATACCCAAAGTGCCAAAAGTCAGTGTATGTGTGTGAGTCTGTCTCTCGCTGTCTCTCTCAGCCTTTGTTGAACAGTTGGGCTTTGTGCTGGTCATTCCTACGACTGCCAGCGTCACCCAGTGTGCCACATAACACTCAGTGGTCAGTCACACTGGGAGACGTTGTGGGGAATCCACAGGCACCAACTAAATGTTCCTGGACAGTGTGTATACACACCCACACACCCACCCAGACACAAACACAGACACAAACACACTCATGCCTAAGTGGGTGGCTCTCTCAATCGTTCCTTAATGACCTCTGGGTTTGTTTATCTTGCTACATAAAAGGATCAGATAGCGGAGGCGAGGTGGGGAGCAAGTGGGGGGCGAGGGGAGGGGAACGGACCTGAATTCTCCTTCCCACAAACTGAGATCCAAAACTCAAATTGGACAACTGCCTCTATCTCACCCGGTTCCTTTCCGCTGCCTCATACCATCTCACCCCCCCACAAGCTCCTGACCCAGAGGTGAGTGAGAGAGAGAGAGAGAGCCCGGCTGTACCTGAGCTTTCATGGACAGACAGACAGACTAACAGAAGATTGTAGAAGAATTTCTCAGGCCACAACACGCCAGGACTGGAATTTTGTGACAGAAAACATCCTGGCGAGTGTTCCTTGGTCATTTTGGTCAAACCGACTGGAGTGCGATTCCCATCTGGTATTCCGGGTGACATTATGCAATGCCGGATTTCAAAGCTCCTGGATATAGATCGCTGTGTCCAGAGGCTTCCGACTTTTTTAAAGAAGTTCTCCGATTTGGGTTTCTGATCTGAACTGATGAGAGTGTTTCTCCTGCCTCTGTGCAGTCGCTGTAACGCACACTGCTCACTGTCTGACCCTCCCCAGGTCCCAGCGTACACGAGGAACACTTGCTGCCCGTAAACTGCAGTAATACGTTGCTTTGTGTTCAAGTGATGTTTGCAATACAATCACACCTTTTACATGTGGAATCCTGTATCTTAGTGGTCAGAGCCCTCGTCTCGCAAGTGAGAAGACCTGGATTCCCAGGCAGGGAATCCTTAGGCAAGTTTAATTACTCCACGCACACGCCTCTGTTTACACAGCAGTAAGTAGGAACCCGGTTGTTAGTCAATTGGTGGATCGCTTTCCAGAGGTAATAATCCCTTTAAAAAAATGCGGTCAGTCAATCCACGACTGTTTGTGGGACGCTGTGGGCCCATTTGGTTGCCATATTTCATTCATAAAACACAGTCACTGCACTTTACAGTATACAACAACAACAACAACAAAATTACATTTGTATAGCGCCTTTCACATCGGGAGGACGTCCCAAGGCGCTGGACGGACAGAGTATATCCTGTGAAGTGCTTTGAGATGTCTCAATGACATGATAAGGTGCTATATCAAATGCAAGAATTATTATTATTATTATAAGGCGCTATGCCAAATTGAAGGATTAATTGTTTGGCTATTATTATCCCCCTGGATTGTGCCCATGGGGCAAGGTAGAGTGTAAGTTAAGTGGCTGTGTTTATTCCGAGCTCAGAGGACTCAGTGTATGCTGAATTCTGACACCCAATCCATCTTCTCCGACACTTAACATCAGTTTCCCTTCACATCTCCTCGTCTCTCACTGCATAACAATTATCTGCCTGATGGTTTCCTGTAATTTAACATAGTGCCAGGTTTTCCCTGGACCTTAGACATGCCTGCTTTGCGTCTCTTACCCCTAAATGTTCTGCTGACAGCTCTACAATCCCCCCGCACACTCCCTCCTCACTCCAGCACAAGGTCAGGTCAGGTCAGGGCAGGGCAGGTCAGGGTTGATGGCAGCGGACCTCCCACCAATCACCCCCACCTCACTGAGACAGAGAGCACAACACAGCACACAGCCACATTAATAGGGGATGTGTGTGCATGTGTGTGTCTGTCTAACCATCTCTGTATTTGTCTCTTCTGCTCCCTCACTGTCTCTCCTTGGGATTCAGGCTGAGCCGAGCTGACAGCTCAACCTCCTCCCCAGTGAGCTGGAGGCACGAGAAACCAGCCCGAGAGGTGCTTACTCTCCTTAACCTCCCGTCAATCTGACAGTATAAGGTCATCCTTGTGCTTAATACGACAACAACAACAGCAACAAATTGCATTTACACAGCGCCTTTCACGTCAGGGGGAACATGCCAAGGCACTGGGCAATGAAGGTTTTTCCCCTAAGCTGGGGGTTGGGATCAGGAGGGGTGGAGGGTATGTAGGGGAGGAAGACACGGTCGAAAAAGAGGGTCTTGAGACGGGTCTTGAAGGAGGCAAGGGAGGGGTGGAGGTGGAGGGGCTCTGGGAAGGAGTTCCAGAGGGTGGGGCCAAGAGACTGAGGAGGGCCTGATCGTCGATGGGGAAGTGAGCAGAGCGGGGGATATGGAGCAGACCGGTGCACACCGAGCAGAGGGAGCAGACACGTTGGTAAAGGTTTAACAGACACAGCGCCTTTCGTGCCAGGAGCACGTCTCAAAGAGCAAAGCGTTTGGTGGGTCTGAAGCCAATACGCACACACAACGTACACCCCCACCTCCACTGAAAAGCAGAGGGGCCCAAAACATCCCAAGCGTGTGAAAACTTAGAGCGAGGTGTGGCTCAATGGAAATCTCCTCAGGTTGTGACGGACAGCTAACCTTTAGCACAGAAATGCAGATTCTTAGAAGTTGTACGTTCCAAACATGACTTCATTGGGTAGGAATGTTCGCTGCTCATTACCTGCCTGTCCCTCCGCTCGCTCCTTCCTGGCTCTATTCTCTATCAGTGGGATCGCATTCCAGTCGTGACAGGGCTGGGCCAGTCCTGTGCTGTGTGGGTGTGGGTGTGGGTGGGGGGGAGGTGGGGGTGGGCAGTGGGGGTTTGGATGCGGCAGTGCCACTGGTGGCTGGGGAGGAAATAACTTCACCAGGTGTCTGGCTCTCTTGGAATTCTAAAGCCTTCCTGAACTTCAAGTGAGATGTCAAACTAAAATCCCCCGTCAATCCATGCCTGCTCGGGAGGGGAGGGGGAGCGCGGGGGCGGGGGTAGGCCAGTGGGGGTGGGGGTGGGGGGGGAGAATGGGATGCCGTACACCCCCTCAATGTCTCGGGAAAGAGAAGTGAGTTTCTCCCGGCGTTCCCAACTCCACAAGGCTGTAGCCAATTTGCACCGAGCTTGTAAGGTCCCACGAGCAGCCGGGGAGTGAGCGGTGATTAATCCCAGAGGATTGTTGGCCAGGTCACAAGAAGAAACTCCCTTCTCTTTTCCAACATCACCATGTGATCTTTAACATCTATAACAGCTGAAGTGGCACAGATGGGATCTCGCTTTCAGCGTCTGGTCTGAAGAACATCATTTCCGACAATGACGCCTTCGACAAAACAGCACTTGCCTCCGCCCAGCACCGCGCTCGGTCGGTCTAGACTGTGAGCTCAGTGTGCCCGACTTGGGGCTCGAACATCCAACTGTCGGACCCTGAGGCGAGGTGCTGCCCCTGAGCCAGGCTGACACCCCACATCTCCTGTAGCTCAGTGGTTAGAGCGCTCGCCTCGCAAGTCAGAGGTTCCGGGTTCAATTCCAGGGCAGGGAGAGATCTTGGGCAAGTTTCCTTACTCCCCCCACTCTGTTTACCAGTAGTAAGTAGGAACTAATTGTCGAGCTGTACCCTGTTCAGGTGGAGGTTAAAGGTCCCGATGTTAGTCGATCGGTGGGTCGCTTTTCCGGGGGTAACAATCCCTTCAAAAAATAATAATAATAATCTGATCATTTCAATCCACAACTGTTTGTGGGGACGCTGCTGTGCGCAATTGGCTTCCGTGTTTGCCCACAAAATATACAGTCAATTCACTTTACAGTATATCCTGTGAAGCGCTTTTGAGATGTATCGAAGACATGATCAGGCTCTGTATCAAATGCAAGGATTATTATTGTTATATTATCTGTGGTAAAACCAAGTTGGCCTAACCCTCGCCCCGAGAAGCAGCTGGCAATGGGCCAGCCAGCCAGCCAGCCAGCCAGCCAGGCAGTGCCAGGTGAAAGTTGCCAACAGCAATTGGTTCTGAGAATAGATTCTAAACCAAGACAAAAAAAAAACCTGAAATAACCTCAGGAATCACCAAACAGGGAGCAAGAGGAGACATGGCATTCCCGATCCAGCTCAGCGTTCCGGGTACAGGACCCCTAAAACAACCCCTTACATCCTCCGAACCTGAAAAGCGCTGTGTAAATGTAATGTTGTTTGTTGTACGTTGGCACAAATTGGCAGTAAATTACTTGATGCATTTAATGGGGGCATCAACCAGCACTGACACATTGCGCCGAGTTTTAGTTAACAATATTGTCTACAAATGTAAGTTGGCACAACTGAGCAATTTCCTGAACCCTCATTTACAATTAGGAACCAGTTAAAATAATTTATCTTCAAGTAAAAGTAATTGCTGTTTGCGGGGATGTCACTGTGTGCAAATTCGGCCTTCTACATAACACGCAGTAAAATCCCGTGAAGCACTTTGAGACGTCCTCCTGACGTGAAAGGTGCTTTGTAAGTGTAAAATGATTGAATGGTTAATACACCCCGTCCCCCACACCCCTCTCGAGTGTTCTGCACTTTTCTCACTTGTTTTCTCTGAGTCGAAAGAAGTTTGCTATGAAGATATTTTGTCCAAAAAATAGTTCAGCAATTTTAAAGGACCCTCTAGTGTTGAGCAATTAACACTTGTTGTAGCAAGCCTGGACTGAGACACCACCATCACTGTTTCATTCCGCACCTCACTGTCCTGCCAACACTGAGCCAAGTGCTTACCACTGTGTTTGTCAAGCCAGCTACACACACGCACACACACTCACACGCACACACTCACACTCTCACATACACACTCACACGCACACTCTCACATACACACTCACACATTCACACGCACACGCTCACATACACACTCACACGCACACTCTCACATACACACTCACACGCACACTCTCACATACACACTCACACGCACACTCTCACATACACACTCACACGCACACTCTCACATACACACTCACACGCACACTCTCACATACACACTCACACTCTCACATACACACTCACACGCACACTCTCACATACACACTCACACATTCACACGCACACGCTCACATACACACTCACACTCTCACATACACACTCACACGCACACTCTCACATACACACTCACACATTCACACGCACACTCTCACATACACACTCACACGCACACTCTCACATACACACTCACACGCACACTCTCACATACACACTCACACGCACACTCTCACATACACACTCACACGCACACTCTCACATACACACTCACACGCACACTCTCACATACACACTCACACGCACACTCTCACATACACACTCACACGTACACACTCGCACTCTCACATACACACTCACACATCAACAAAGAGAACACACACTCACTCACAGTTGCATTCCCTCAAATAAAACTGATTGATTTCTCATGCTCGGAGCAAAAACAAACTCCTGATCGACACAAAAGGAAGGATTTTCTTACTGAAAGCCACTGGAGTACAAACTGCCGACCTTGACCGTGAACTTAGTGAAGGATTCCTCCCTGCCTCCCCTTCCCTCTCAACTTCCCCCGAGTTACTGGCAAAGTGAATGTTCATAGGAAACGTTAACCCGAGGGCCTACCTTCCCTGATCAGGTGGACATTAAAGATCGGAGGTTGTGACTGGAAAAGAGAAGCAAGTTTCTGTCTCCCCCGATGTCATGGCTGATAATCACCCCCTCCCCACCCAAGAAAATCGCTCGCTCACTGCACTGCTGTTTGCCGGGATGTCACTGTGCCAAATTGGCTGTCGTGTTCGTCTACAAAACACAGTCACTACACCTTACAGTAAAAATCCTGCTGCTTTGAGACGTCCTCCCAGGGTGATAAGGCATTGTATCAAATGGGAGAATGCGAGGGTTATGCATTTCTATTGCACCTTATATTCTTAAGCGTGGAATTCACTGTGTGATGCAGCGACAGGCGGGGAGGGGGCGGGGGTGAGGTGGGGCTGGAGGAACCATAGCACATGAACACTTTATAAACCAAACAAATATGTCTTGCAAACTTGCCGATCAGTGCGAGGTTAGAAGACCAACCCTCGCTGGTGAATCACAAATTCGTGCTGACCTTGGCTCTTAGTCAGGTTTCTTTACTCCACACACACGCTTGTGGTCACTCAATCCACGACTGCTTGCGGGACGCTGCTGTGCGCAACTCACTGCCGCGTTTCACCCACGAAATACATAGTCACTCCACTCTACAATATAGTCTGTGAAGCGCTTTGAGATGTCTCAATGACGTGATAAGGTGCTGTATCAAATGCAAGGATTATTATATATTATTATGAGCCTGGCTCCACCACCTATCCCCATTCCTGTATTGCAACAAAAGGGTGGGTTTTGTGATATCAAACATGGCTTTTGTCTCACCCACACCCCCAGTGTACGTTGCCAAACCCTTGGCCTCCCTCTGGTATGAACACAGTCTCCGCGTCTCCCTACACAAGTCCAGACTTATGTTGGATTGCAGCCCTTTTGAGAGAAGTTGCCTTCAGCTAATTGGCACAAAGGTAAAGGTACATCGTGTACGGTTAGGAAAACGCTGTCACAAGACGTGAATAGAATCTCCTCCGGGAAAGGAATTAAACATGCATAAGCTTGATAACATAGATATCAACTCAAGGTGTGTAAAGGTTAAGTACATCTTTCAAATCCCTCAGCCCTCTGGTGCTGCAGAGGCTTGCATGACGTGTTCCATTGCACATCAGGGAGCCCAGCGAGGACTGAGCCAGTGTTTATGCCCAGCACCTAGACTGTGACTATCTGTGCCAACATAAGGGCGCTCCACATTGTCAAACAATAAACCTGAGATTTGGTATCACGAGTACACTGGCGAAGCATAGGGATGTCAGCCCGGCTCAGTCAGTAACACTCACACCCCGTGAGTCAGAACATTGTGGGTTGAAGCCCCACATTGGGGACTTTACGCTCGTAGTCTAGGCTGACGCTCCAGTACAGTGCTGGGGGGGTGGGTGGGTGGCAGGTAAGGAGGGGGTCAAAGCACTCTTCCCGTGTCCTGTACGATAATCTCCCAGATAAAATCTCTCGCTCACTTTGTGTTCGTGGTCGTTTGCGGTAAGTTGCTGTGTGCAAAATTGGCTGCCAGGTTCGCCTTCAAAACACACAGTCACTACATTTTATAATAAACCCTGTGAAGTGCTTTGAGACGTCCTCCCGACGTGAAAACACACAGTCACTACACTTTACAGTAAATCCTGCAAAGCACTTTGAGTCGTCCTCCCAACATGAAAGGCACTGTGTCAAGTGTAGGGATTATTATTATTATTATCACGTTCCTCTACCACACAGGCACATGAAGGTCTTTAGTTTGCGAGAAGGGAATCTATAAAAATCCCCTCAGGGAATACCACAAGCGTTAGACCCTAAAATGTCCTGACACTAAGCCACAACTTTCTGACCCCCGAGGTGAAAGTGGTTGAGGCCCTGAATGGGGTTAAATAGCTGTCTAAGGCCATTTCCCTTCATAATTCTTTTGCGCAAATATTTACAATGCCGGTTCCACAATTTGTTATGTTCGGCTTCAGACTGGGCTTTTTATGAGATGCTTTTCATCTCGCAAACAGCCGCAGGCAATGTCAAGCACGGCAGCTGGATGTGTTAAGCCAGGAATGTACCTGCTCACAGCTCTGCCTGTGCCCCAGCAGGTTAGCGCTCTGCCCTGCCCCCAGTCTCACAACCCCCGCACCCCCCCCCCACACACACACACACACCTCCTGCTACACAACAAACCTTTTGACACTGCCCCGTGTGAAGGGCGCTGTATAAATTCAACTTGTTTTTGTTGTTGTTGTTGCTGTTGTCTCGCTGGCCTCCCACTGCTTGCCATTCGTGGCTAATAACACAACCACTGTATTCATATTTTACGCAGCCCCTCATCACGTCAGGAGGACATTTCCAAGTGCTTCGCAGGACTTTACTGTAAGTGCGCAGACTGAGCTAATGAGAATCGGCTGCATTGTCGGAGGTGATGTCCCACAGTGTTAAAGTGAGCTGTGCGTCTGTGCCCTGTTCAGGTGGATGTAAAGTGGCCTTGTGGCCCTATTGGAAAACAGAAGGGAATTTCTCTCATTCGCTCTCTCTCTCTCTCTCTCCCAGTGTCCTGGCCAACAATCTCCCAGGTTAAAATCAGTCGCTCACTTCATAGTTGTTTGTGGGACATCGCTCTGTCGGCTGCCGTGATCGCCTACGAGGTACAAAGTGGCTCCACTGCAGAGAAAACGTGATGCAGAACGTCCCGAACATTATAATAATAATAATATTAATAATCCTTGCATTTGATATAGCGCTTTTCACGTCGGGAGGACGTCCCAAAGCGCTTCACAGAACACACTGTAAAGTGAATTGACTGTATATTTGTGGGCGAACGCGGCAGCCAATTGCGCACAGCAATGTCCCACAAACAGTCGTAGATTGAAAATGACCAATTTATTATTGTTTTTGGTTTTGGAGGGATTGTTATTAGGCTCTGTGTGGAGTAAGGAAACTTGCCCAAGGTTTCGCCCTCTGCCTGGAATTGAACGCAGGTCTCTCACTTGCAAAGCGAGTGCTCTAACCACTGAGCTACAGGACTCCACTTATAGGCGCAAAGTCGAACGCAAGGATCATTATTGTGGATATTGTGGAGCTGGAGGAGGTTAGGATGGAAATGAAAGGCAGTGGTGCTGTCATCAGAAGTCTCTCTCTCTCTCTCTCTCCCCACCCCCACACCGCACCTCCATCGCCCCCATTCCCACCGACCGGTCAATCGATCAATGGTCTCGGGGACAACGGGAGCAAAGGTAACATTGAGCTGGCGGGGCTGAATTTGACCAAACACAATGCAACAGCAGCACTGGCCTGCACACAGCTACAGCCATTGTCTGAGAGGATGTGTTGAATCCTGTGTTTAGCTCACCACTCCCTCCATTCAGGACGTCTCTCTCTCTCTCTCTCTCTCTCTCTCTGGCCAGGTCTAACTCCATCCTAGAATTAATGGCGGTGGGGGGGAGTGGTGATGTATATTACCGATCGATTAAATTAATACACGGACAGAGTTCCCCTCTTTATCCCCGGTAACTGTGAGGGGAGCCGGGAGGGCTGAGACCAGGTGGTGACTTCTCTTCCATTATTAATCCCTGGTCCGTGACTAACAGCGACATTCCTGTGCTCAGAGGCACCGTCAGGCACACACGCACCCAACCCACCCCCGTCCCAATCTGTCTGCAGCAAACGCTAAAGCAAGGACTGATAATAATAATAACAATAATAATAATACAAATCCTGCAGCGTGACAACAGCAACAGCAACAACAACAACAACAACAACAACAACAACAACAACAAGGGCCTGTGAGCGGAGCCACTGACTGGGAGAGAACACAAGGCCCTCGGCCAAAACAAAAGCCAGGACACAACCTCAGCACGTAGCTTCACCCCACCCACAGCCCCCTCACCCTTACCCTGCCTGCCCGCCTGTCTGCCTGCCCGCCTGTCTGCCTGCCCGCCTGTCTGCCTGCCCGCTTGCTACAGTCGGAAACTGGGCAATGCCCTGTGTATATCCATATTCCCTCAGGAAGTCCGTCTCTCCCAATTCCTATGTTGGCGAGGCTATTTATCCCACCTGGTGTATCTGTCCCCCCCTCTCTCTCTGACGGGAGCGATAGCTGGGGCACTGTCGAGGCCTGTGATTTCAGCTGCTCAGTTAGCTCCAGCGCTCAGCAACTGTGAACCTCACCACCCGCCTCACTCAAAGCCTCTGTGTGAGCAAAACCACTGCATCTCTCAGAGCTACACTCTGGGACCATCTCAGGCTCCTTCGTCATTCACTGTCGCTCTCTCTCTTGTTCTCTCTGTTAGCTCAGCTTTGCTCATCGGGTCTGGAGGAGGGCAACTCAGACACCCATCAGTGTGACCGGCCGTGGAAACCTGTCACTACACGTCGAGAGTCTCCAAACCACAAGACCAAGTGTGTGTGTGTGAGTGTGTGCGTGCGTGAGTCTGAGTGTGCATGTGAGTGAGTGTGTGTGTGTGTGTGTGAGTGTATGTGTGAGGTGTGTGTGTGTGCGTGAATATGTGTGTGTGTGTGCATGCGAGTAGGTGTGCGCATGCATGCGTGTGAGTATGTGTGCGCATGCGTGAGTGTGAATATGTGTGTGTGTGAGTGTGAGTATGTGTGCGTACATGCATGTATGTGTGGGTGCATGCATGTGAGTATGGTGTGCGTGCATGAGTGTGAGTACGTGTGTGCGTGCATGTGTGTGCGTGCGTATGTGTGTGCATGCGTGAATATGTGTGTGCGTGTGTGAGTATGTGTGTCCGTGCGTGAGTATGTGTGTGCGTGCGTGAGTATGTGTGTGCGTGCGTGAGTATGTGTGTGAGTGAGTGTGAAGCACATGCATTGGGTGAGATATTATCACATGGAATGGGTCAGAGCCAGGCTCCCCCCCCCCACCCGATTATCACACAATTTCAACTGTTTCTCAGCTGAAATCAAGACACAAACTGGAATCACATCCACTCCGCACCCCTCACCCACCCCCGACCCCCACCCTGGCCCCCACCCCGGCCCCCACCCAGCCCCTCACCCACTCGAGAGGAACAAGAGGTGATGAGGCAGCCAAGCGTCGCTCACTCACCCGCGAGCCTTTCTCCGGGAAACACTGGCACCCGCGGCTGCAGTCCCGACCGTCACACAAGCCATCGTAACTCTTCTTAAAGCCCTGCAAAAACAAACCAACAGACAAGGTCAAGGCCGCGCTCCCAACAACAACAACAACACCCAATGACATCGATATTGACCCTTTCACCTCGGGAGGTCATCCCAAGGCACTGGACAGTGAAGGGTTTGCACCCGAGCTACAGGGCAAAGGGGGGGGTTGGGGGGGGGAATAGGAGGGCGACTGAAGATGCGGTTCTTGAGTCGGGCCTTGAAGGAGCTGAAGAAGGGGGTGAGGCGGAGGGATTGGGGGAGTTCCAGAGAGTGGGGGCAGGGTCTCAAAACAACAACAACAGCAACAGCAGCCTGCATTTACACGTGTCAGAGCGCTGGACAATGGCGGAGTGCGAAGCCAAGTGGACAGAACAGGGAGGTGAGGGAAGACCTGATCGAAGAGGAAAGCTTTCACATGAGTGATTTGACGATGGGGATTGAGAGGAGGCGAGGAGGAGGGATCGAGTCCAAATCACAGTCAGGTAACGAAGGTCCATATTGTTGTTGTTACAATTATTATCAATAATTATTATTAATAACAATATTATTGATCTGGGATGTTACTGGGTGAACTCAGGCTGATTAATCAATGCCGGCTCCCAGACCCCAGCTCGGAGCCCCTCGGCCTATTCCTAGCTGCCGGCTGGTTATGCTGAGGAAATGTGATCCGGAGGAAGAGGATACAGCCCATTTGTCGGCAGTGTTGTGTTTAACACATCCAACTCAGAGCGCGGCCATCGTCTGCTTCAGTCACAACAGAGATGGCGAGACAAGACTTCTCGGCCCTGGTGGGGACGCGGTCTGAGCTAAAGCTGCCATCATTTTTAACCCTTTCAGACCCCCTCCTATTCCGTGTGCCTGTGCTCTATCTAAAGGTTGGACACAGATCCCGCCACGAGATCTATTTGAAAAGAGATGGGAGTTTCTCTCTCTCTCTCTCCTGGTGTCCGGATCAACAATCCCTCCAGATAAAATCATTCACTTTACAATACACTTCATTATAAATCCTGGGACAGAGTTTTGGAGGAGTCTGTGGGCAAGTTACCCCACATACCTCTCTGACCATCCTTACAGTTATCTCTCCCCTCCCAAGCCCCCTCCCCACTAAGGCTCCACCCTCACCCCCAGCCCACCCCCGAGCTCAGGTGCTCAGCTAGAGATGTCAAGGGCTTTGAGGCATCCTCCCAATGTGCAAGGCTCTGGGTCAATGTAAATGTGGTGCTGTATTGTTAGACTGTATGTGAACGACTCACTGCCAGGACACGTGACTGATGAGCAGCTCAGTTCTCAACAGATATAAACAAAGCCCCCTCCCATCAACTTTATATTTTTACAACAAGCAGCTCTCCTTTCAGACATTTATTTCATTGCCGTGGAACGATCTATAATTAGGGTTTAAGGGTGATGAGGGTGGCGGGTNGGGGGGGGGTGGTGGAGAGGAGTGGGGGGAGGAGGTTAGTGAGACATGTGGCCTAAAAATAAAGGCCGAGGGTTGCCTGACTGCTCGATTCCCAGAAGCTGAGGAAGTTCTTCCATTCCAACTGGCTGTGACACTGGCATCCAAAAGCAGAATGTGACTATTTACACCCACTTGGTGTAGATAGGGGAACAGAAGCAGGAGGAGGCCAATCAGCCCCTCGAGCCTGTTCTCCCATTCTATAAGATTATGGCTGAGCTGTACCTCAACTTAATTACCCGCCCTTGCCCCATATCCCTTGATACCCTGACCTAACAAATATTATCCATACCTAACAAATAAGCGAGAGAGAGAGAGAGAAAAACACACAGACACACATAGCACAGGGACTTGGTCACACAGTCTCCTTGCGCTCATGACCAGCAGAGACCTTGGTTGGCAGGGAAGCCCTCCTCCCTGTCACAGTTCCCTCCTGATTTGGAAGTGTTTTTTTTAAAGAGCTGCAGGAAAACAGCCCCCAAAATTGAGGCTGGATTTCCTCATATCCTACAATTCTCAATATTAAGACAAAACGCCCTCATGGGTTGGGAACAGGTGGAATGTCAGGAACGTTCACAAGATCATATCGGATGAAGAAGTCCCTTCTGATCTCATCACCTCCAGAACATACAACCGTCCGACTATCACATCGTTGAGCTGTGGTTTTTAAATCAGACCCAGTGACCTGGCCTCAACCACCCCCTATTACAGTTGTTAATTACCCTCTGGGTAAAGAAGACTTTCCAGGTATCTGTCCAGAAATTGCCCCGTTTACAACTCTAAACCCATGTCCTCTTGCCTGGACTGGTCAAACTGAGAAAGAAAAAAAAGTGGTGGAGGGTGAACCCCAGTATTGGGAGGCAGCTCACTCCACTGGACATCACTGTAGCCGGGCTAGAGAATGAGTTTGGTGGTCAGACATAGCTACAGGCCTTCAGGTCTACCACACAACACTGGCAGGTGAGATTCCAAACCAACGTGCACACACAAACACACATACATACACACACACACAAACACACACATATACACACACACACACACACACATTAGCTGGGAGGGTTTTGGGAGAGAAGCCATTTGCTGAGGAATGTGATGATAATGATAAGAGAGGAGTGGGTGGGCGGATGGCCAGAGTTTGGTAGAGATAAAAGTGCCCAACATTTAGTACCAGGTCCAACCGGGTGCATGTTCCACCAAAGCTTGGAACAAACCAAGCTTTTTATCTTCCATTCCTTCTTGGCTCCCTCACTCTCCCCTTATCCCTCCCCGTGGAATTATTATGGCGGAGAGAGCACGAGAGAGACTGTGAGATTGTGAGAGTGAGTGATTGAGTTCAGGTGGGCAGGAGAGGGAGAGAGAGAGGGAGGAAGGCAGGGCTGAAATCACAGGCCTCTGGCCCTCTGAGAGTCAAACCACACAAACACATAGCGATAATTAACAACAACAACAACAACAGCATAATTACATTTGTAAAGCATCTTTCACATTGGGAGGGCGTCCCAAGCTGCTGTTTAAACCTTTTTAGTTAAAGCTAATGGGACTCTTTCATACTATCTGCTAATTATTTCTGATGAAGGCTCCGAGACAGTATCTCCCGCGATATAAATGCAAGTTGTTGGTGCAGGGCCTCAGGACGCCCTCCCGACATGAAAGACGCTGCACAAATATAAATCATTGTTGTTGTTGTTCTCCCCTCCTAACTATCAAGATGTTATTGTAACATTTCTCCCGGGGCTCTGGCTGACAATCCTCCCCAAATTATTATTGTTGGGTTTTTTCTTGAGGGATTATTATCAGGCTGTGTGTGGAGTAGGGAAACTTGCCCAAGGTTTCGCCCCCTGCCGGGAATGGAACCCAGGTCTCTCGCTTGTGAGGCGAGTGCTCTAACCACTGAGCTACAGGACTCTGTCTTGTAGCGCTTAAAACAAGCACCAACAAATGCACAGTCACTCCACTTGAGAGCAAGCGGCTTGGAGGCCCGTTGACATTACAGAGCCATGGTGACCACTGATTGTGAGATGCACAAAGTGAGCTCCATGGTACAGTGAGTGTGAGCTGAGGCTGGGACTGAGGCTGAGACTGGCCGTGAGCTTTAGTTAGAAGCAGCCAGCGCTCAGGGCTCATGTTGCTAAGAATCCTGCTGGTTGCGACAAGGCATCTGTTCGGCTGCCGGCCACACACAGCATTGCCCAGCGTTTCCTCTGAGACCCGGCTGTAATAACCGGCCGCGCCTGACTGAGTCTGGCACTTGGCAACCAATTAGAGAGGTGAAAATGACAGGAAACCCACACAGAGCTCACCGCATACTATCCATAGGGATACAAGTCTGAGTTCCCACTTACTGCTCGGGAAACAGAGGCGTGTGTGTGTGCAGTAAGGAAACTTGCCTAAGGTTGTGTCCTGTCCTGCCAGGGATTGAACCCGGGTCCTCTCGCTAGCGAGGCGAGCTCTCTAACCACATTACAGGTATCCACAATCCCTGTTCCACACCTTCTCCCCCCCCTCCTTGCACCCGTACAGTGAGTGTGACAGCGATTACTGGGAAATACTCCGAGACACTTGGCATTACAGGCGTTATGAAAAGGCAAGTTCCTGGGTGCTGTGTGTGTGGGTGTGGGAGCGTATGTGGGAGGGTGTGTATGTGGGAGGGTGTGTGGGAGTGCATGTTGGAGGGTGAGTGTGTGTGTGTGGGAGGGTATGTGGGAGCGTGTGTGTGGGAGTGTGTGTGTGTGTGTGGGAGAGGGTGTGAGTTGGGGGAGCTCAGGACTCTTAGCAGGTATGGAGATCGCCTCCGCTCCCCGTGTCCTCTCCCGCCTCTCGATCGAGGAAGCCAGGGTTACCGGGCAAGGGCAGGCAATTGGGAGTCGAGGTACAGATCAGCCACGATCTGATAGAATAGCAGAACAGGCTCGAGGGGCTGAATGGCCTCCTCCTGTTCCTACGAGAGACAGAGGCATGCAAAGCGTGAATTCCCCGCCCGGTGTAACCCTTGTGGTGTCAGGCGTCAGGAGACAAGAGCAAAGGAATGTTCGCAGCGGGTGAAGGCGCACGTCACCAATTGAGAGCTGCTTTTTAGTGTTGGGTGAGGAATCCAGGGCCCCAGGCTACCCTCACTGCTGCTGCTCCTACCTGTTACTTACTCAATACTCAACATTCTCCTCTCTTGTTTGCTGCACGGTTAGGGAGACCCCCCCCACCGACCTCCCCCCACCCACCGACCTCGCCCCCACCCACCGACCTCACCCCCATCGACCGGCACCCCCCCCCCACTCTCCACCCACCCCCTCCGCTCACCCACCCACTCCTGGGCCCACTGGGTGGGGGCACGGGGCGGGTATGGGAGAGGGTGGAATGTGAGACCTGATTGACGGGGGGGAGCTTTGCTGATTGACATTGCGTTTCACATCGCACCGAGCGCTAATTACTGAAGATTCACACATGTGTGCACACACGTCAAGCACACATCACACACACACACACACACACACACACACACACACGTGCGTCAAACACACATCACACACACACACACACACACACACACGTGCGTCAAACACACACACATTACATAGGACTTTGTAAAGTTCTCACATACAACAACAACTTGCATTTATACAGTGGCCTTCACACAGGGTGGGTAGTGTGGTTTTAAAGTGTAATTTAAAGATAGATGGGTGGGCGGGTGGGGAGCGGTGGGGTGGGTGAGGCAGAGGGCTAGAGACAGGAACTGCAGAACCTTAGTGACTGAAACTACGGCCACCAATGTGGGGGGGGGGGGGGGTGGGGGGGGCGCAGGAGTGGATTTAGGAACATGCAGCATTTTCGGGGAGGGGGGAGGAGGTGGGAGGAGAGTGGGGGTCACTAGATCAGCCTACATTATGCCACCCCCACCCCTCTCTCTCTCTCTCTCTTCACTCCCTGCTCATTCCCAACCTGTGCCTCTCCTGAAGCGATTAACAACAACAACTTGCATTTATATAGCGCCCCTCACGCAGGGCAGTGTCCCAGAGCGCTTAGCTCAGCCGGACGGACATCTCTTGTGTCGAGTTGCAAACCAATACCTGTCAGAAGCCAGAAGCAGGTTAAACCGTACCTTTCTGCTTTTAGACTAAGAGATTAAAACCTCTGAACCGTATGTGGTGTTTTTTTTAAAATTTGATTTCCTTTTAATTTCCTCTCCACTCCCCACCCCCACCCCCCGCCTCTTACCCAACTCCGCGCTGACCTTTCCCTCTGATCCCTCTGTTCACAGTTTTCGGTAAATATGCTTTATTGAGGGAGTGGTTCATCAAATCCTCCATTGAACACACAACATGCTTGCACTGGTTAGATCAGAGGCTGTTTTCCACCCCTGGAGGCCTCTGCTGTACCTTTCATTCCTTGAAAGCTTCTTTCACTAATTCGCTCTTTTGAAGGTATGATAATCTCCTTAAGATCTCACACTCATTTCCCAGCTCCTCACCAGCCCCCCACCCCACAGTCCCCCCACCACGCCCAACATATTTTTCTACAGATATCGACTCCGGGCTGTTGTGTGAAATAATAATCTTCGCTTTAGATAGAGCGCCGGTAATGCTAAAAATCCCAAGTTACCATCAAATGTAATGACTGTGTACTTGTCAATGTAACAGTCAATTTGGATTCAGTGATGTTTCTCCCCTCACACACACTCCCCCCCCACCCACGCACACAACAACAACATGAATTTGTGTAGCACTTCTCGCACAGGATAGTGCCCCAGAGCTTTATATAACATACACCCAACACACACACACACACACGCACACATAGACTGGACCGTGGTATATGAGGGATGGCACCTTGGGCTAATGCAGTGCTCTCCCCATCACTGAGCCAGAGCATCAGCCTGGACAGTGAGCTCAAAGTCCCTGACATGGGGGGGGGTGGGGGGAGAATTGAACGCACAACCCTCAGAAGCAAGAGCGTGAGCGACTGAGCCACAAGCTGACACCGCAATAAATTCTTTCGAGAAAGAAAAGCATCTGGTCAAGGTCAATAGATACGCAGCATATTTCTGAGCGAGCCGAGGGAGGGAGGGAGGGAGGGAGAGGGGTAGAGAGGATAGACAAGCAACATGGAGACTGGGCGGAAGTGATTGAAAGGTGGAGGCTCGGTACTCAGCAGGACGAGGACAGCGTGCCCAGCCCTGAGCACACAGCGTGGGAAAGTTAGCACAATCTCATTACATCCACTGTTGTTTTGGGAAAGTCTATACACCTCCCCCATCTCCCTCCCCCACCTCACTCACCCCCTCCCCACCCTATCTGTAAAGGGCACCGTTATCTCAGCAGCGGAGCGAGCTGGCTGGCTGTTTGTACACCGCTCAGCCTCCAGGCTGCGAATAAGCTATAGAGACGCAGCGGGGAATTGGGGTGAGAGCGGAAGGGCCCAGTGGCTGGGCTGCAGGGCAGGAGGTCAGGTCATTGCAACGGTCACGGGGAGGGGGTCAAGGCTTGTGTTCTGGTTTCCCAGACACACGTCCAAATTGATATCACTATACCCCACCCCCGGCCCCCACCCCCACCGCACCCTCCCTCCCCCCACCACCACCACCTCCCCCAACCCCCGGCTCCCTTTCCCGAGCCAGTACAGGTTTGTTTTTGCTGACGGGCGACTTTGTGTGTGTGTGGGGTGGGGGGTAGGGTAGTGGTACTGCTGCTAACCCCTCCTCCAGTGCTGAGGCCAGATTCTCCCGAGAAACTTTTATCAAACTAGCGAGCGGCGCAATCCGTAGGAGAAGCATCCGCGTTTCCGTGACGATGTCCCATATTTTATTTAACAAGCCCCGCGCTGGGACAATGGCTCCTTTTTTAAAAAAAAAACAGAACGTGAAGCCGGGGGCTTTGAAGAGTTTTCCCCCTTTAGCTCCCGGCACAGCCTCTTGGCCTCGCCTGTCCCTATGCCAAGGTCACTGTGGCATTACAGACTCACTGGCAGCCAGTCACTATAGTTACCGGCTTCAACACAGCGCCAGAGAGGAAATAATAAAATAATAATAATCCTTGCATTCGATACAGCACCTCATCACGTCATCGAGACGACTCTAAGCGCTTCACAGGATATACTGTCAATTGTAGTGACTGTGTATTTTGTGGGCGAAACGCGGCAGCCAATTGCACACAGCAGCGTCCCACACACAGTCGTGGATTGGGTTACCACATTTTTTTTAAGGGATTTATTACCCCTAGAAAGCGATCCCCCAGTCGACTAACAACTGGGTTCCCATTCACTGCAAAGTAAACAGAGGCGGGCGGAGTAAGGAAACTTGCCTAAGGTTTCGCCCCGCCCAGGAATCAAACACAAGTCCCCGTGCTCGCGAGGCAAGTGCTCTAACCACTACCTACAGGACTCCTAAATCAATGTACTTCAACTCTTTGCAACCAAATCAGTTCCAATTGTTAAACTGTGGATATAATATCGTGGTTTTGGCTGAGACCTCTCCACTAAACAATACAGGTCACGTTTGGTGATTGGATCAGAGCCTCGCCCCTGAGAAACATGCCTCAGAAAACTCAGGCTTTGAAAGTTGTAATCACATCTCTGTACACAATCTCTTGCTCTCCTTCATCTTAGATCTCAAGCCCATAGCTCTCGCCTCTAAGTCACAAGGCTCTGGGTTTGAGTGCCCCCCCCCCCCCGCCCTCCACACGTCGGGAACGTAGAGATATTTTACAGATCTCCATTTTGCAGCAGGAAATTAATGATAATCAATATAAGATACAATTGTTTAGCTTGACAATTGGGATATTTGTATCTGTTGTGCAGAATCTTACAGCTAATATAGGTATGTGTGTGAATAAGTGTTGCATGTATGTGTGTGTGAGTGGGGGGGGGGGGCGAAGGAAGCACACAATGAAAGGGGATAAAAAGACCTGCACAGAATCTCAGCCATCGCCAAAAACTCATTCAGGGCTGTAAATGTTTATCGGTCTATAACCACGGAAAATGCAGACTGTAAATAAATTTATCAAGATTTATCTCTTAAATTAAACTTAAACTTTCCTCCTGCTTCAGTACAACTCTCCTTCTTCCCTACCCCACCACCACCCCTAAAAAAACAATTTGCTCACTCAATCCGCGACTGTTTGTGGGGACGCTGCTGTGGGCAATTAGCTGCCGTGTTTCGCCCACAAAATACACAATCACTTCACTTTACAGTACATCCTGTGAAGAGATTTGAGACGTCTCAACGACGTGATAAGGCGCGATATCAAGGATTATTATTATTATCCACCAGACACCTTCCCCCCAGCCCAGCCCAACGCGTGTTGCCTATGGTTCTAACACTGACATTTTTCACTGCTCATCAAACCGCACCATTAAATCACACACCATGTGTTTCGGGGCCACAAATCAGCCCCCGAGCCGACAGGTAGCACAGAGAGAGCAGAGACCTGCCCTTTGCAAAGTAGTTATTTTCCAAATTCCTGCTGCCCGCATTCGCCAGGAAGCAAGATGACAAAGGGGGCAGATGAAAGGCATCGGCGGCAACAGGCAGGAGCGGCTTCCTGGCTCCCACCATGCCGGGCAGTCAGTGCACACCTGGTAACCCCAAGCCAGGAGCACACAGACAGCTGCCAACAGTCTCCGTCTCTGAATTATTGAGCCTTTTACAGCTGTCCCAAACTCGGCCCACTCCTTTCAGATGATCTGAAAGCCGTGGTTATTTCCCCGTCCCTGCTTCCCCCCCACCTTCCCCCTCTCTCTCCCCCTCTCTCCAAATCCAGCCAGCACAACACAAAGTTTCATAAGAACATAAGAATTTGCTGGACGAAAGAAGACCAAGGTCCATCCAGTTCGCCTTCCACCATCCTGGCAGTTGCTTGTCATGTTGTGTCCCAGACTATACACAGTACCGTGTCCCTAGACATGATCTTCATGTTATTGCCCTCAGAACCACCATACAGCAGCTCCCCAGCTGTGTTGCCTTATCATTCTCTTGGCCTCTCCTCCAGCCAAAAATAAGAAGACGCTCTTTCATTTTCAGTCTCATCCCTTCTTATCTTCCCGCCTTCCACCCCACTCCCTCTCTCTCCCCACCCCACTCTCTCTCACTCCCTCACTCTGCCCCCATCCCTCTCGCCCGCTCCCTCTCTCCTCCCACCCCTCTCTCAATCCCCCTTTCTCTCACTCCCCCACCCCCCACACACCCCCCTTGACTTAAGCCAAAAGCAAAAATGACAGGAATTTGCAGGAATTTGAACATCTGCCGGGATGGAGTCATGGGTGAACTATGACCTGCTCAACAAATGCCCTACAATTTACCTGGCCTTGTGGGCAGAAATTATTTTGAGTGTGGTGGGTGTGTGGAGGGGGGTGGGGGTGGGGGGAGGGGGAGTTATTGGCCCAGTGTACCATATTTTGCCCTACAGAGCTGTGGGATCAGATCCAGCTCAGACTGATGGGATGGGAGTGCGTTGGAAGATTCCCAGGATCCAGGAATCGATCGGGATCTTACTTTAATCGAGTCCCGAGGATGTTTGGATCCGGAGCACACACCAGCTGGATTTCCACCCAGTTAGACAGCACAGGTCCCCTTGTCAGCTCGGCTCCTAAACTGCTGCCAAATTCCAGCCTTGAACCCTTCCCTCTGCCCTGAGGGCTGGTATCAGAAAGTATTGTCCTTGGCTTTACTTTCTCTGGCTCGTCGAGCATCTCATACACCTCTGTAAAGTCCTCACACAGACGTCTCTTATTATTAATAATAAGAGATTCCTTCTCATAATAATGAGTCCCAGCCTCGGTATTCTCCAAACCCCCACCCTCCCTCTCAATAATATTAATAATAATCCTCGCATTTCACGCAGCAATTTATCGCGTCTTCAAGATGTCTCAAAGCGCTTCACAGAATATACAATAAAGTGAATTGACTGTATATTTTGTGGGCGAAACGCAGCAGACAATTGTGCACACCAGCGTCCCACAAAGAGTCGTGGGTTGAGTGACAAGTTTTTATTTTTTTTGGAGGGATTATTACCCCCGGAAAGTGAACTGCCAATCAACTAACAGCCATTAGTTATACAGCTATTACTTCAGAGAGTCAGGAGAGGAAGGAGGAGGGAATAGAAAGAGATGTGCGTAGTAAAAGATTGACTGAATTCCACAGGAAATAAACTTAAAGCCGGTTAATTGCCGACAACAGGTATGAAATTCCCACATTATTCCCAGATTTGGTGCCAATCTCCCGAAGCCCAAAAAATTCCTCTCTGTCCTCAGGTGCTTAGCCTTGAGACCATTTTCTTAAAGCTTCAGGATCTCAAGAAGCAAAATAGGTTTTAAACTCGTTCTCGGGTTTAGAAGCTGGTTTTCCAGAAATCCTACAAAGAAGCTGGGAAAACCAGCTTCCAAAATTGCGCACGGATTTGGGGGTTAATAATGCAGTTGGTAATGCAGGGAGCAGTGAGCAGACTCCACGAGCTGTGAATGTGAAATGGCTCCGTTTCTAATTGCTGGCTTCAGCTACACTCTTTATACTCAAACTCCTCAGTGATGATATCATTGAGCTTCGGGCAAGAGCAGTTGTGAGCCGATCGGAGCGCTGGAGCTGAATTCAGCACCCGCTCCCTCCACCGCCCCCCCACCCTCTCCCTCCACCACCCCACCCTCTCTTTCCACTCCCCCACCACTCTCTCTCTCCGCCCCCTCACCCTCTCTCTCCACCCTCCCCTTCTTTCTCCCCACATACCCCCCTCTCCATCCCCCTCCTCTCTCTCCACTATCCCCGCACCCCACTTGCCCGCCCCCCCCACCTTGACGGGGAAGAGACTGTGGTTAATGGCTGGATCTCAGTACTAATCCAGCTCCCTGCAAACTCGCCCATTACTGCAGGACCTGTTCAGGTGAGAGTACCCCCATCACAGCATCAAAGGTCACTTTACAGTGGGGGTACTCACTGGGAAACGATCATTTCTCTGGTTCAGTTTTTTTATTAAAAAAAGGGCGTTCGTGAAAGAGAGGGAGAGTGTGTACGAGAGCAAGAGAGACAGAGAGAGAAACAGGGAGTAAGAGAGAGAGAGAGAGAGAGTGTGTGTGTCAGAGATAGACACACAAAAAGAGAAAGAGAGGCACAGAGAGAAAGAGAGATGGTGTTTGAGATGAAAGAGAGAGCAGGAGATACAGAGAGCGAAAGAGAGAGTGAATCAAAACGAGAGAGAGAGAGAGAGAGGGGGGGAGGGAATGTGAAAGAGAGTAAGACGGTGTGTGAGAGAGAGACAGAGGGAGAAAGAGTGAAAACAAGGTATCAGCCTGGCTCGGTGGTAGTGCTCCTGCCTCTTATTCTAAACGGTTGTGGGTTGAAGCTTTAAGATCACAGTCCAGGCTGACGTTCCAATACATCGCTGGGGGTGGAGGTGGAGCACTGCATTGTCGGAGGTGCCGTCCTTCGGATGAGCCAATAAACTGAGGTCCCAACTGTGCCCTCTTTAGAGAGACGTTAAAGATCCCGCGGCGCTATTGGTGAAGAGAAGGGAGTCTCTCTCTCTCTCTCTCCTGGTGTCCTGGCTGATAATCCCCCAGATTAAACTTGATCACTCACTTCACCACTGTTTGTGGGGACGCTGCTGTGCGCAATCGACTGCCGTGTTTCGCCCACAAACTACACAGTCATTACACTTTATAGTATAGTCTGTGAAGTGCTTTGGGACGTCTCAACGACGTGATAAGGCGCTGCATCCAAGGATTATTATTATTATATCGGAAGGACGGTGCCCACCCCACACACACACCCCCCCGCCCCGCCCTGCGTTACGCTGGAGTCAGCTGTAAATAAAAAGAGAAACGCAGGAAGACATGAAATGCACGGAGACGGGGCTCAGTGACCCAGCTGCTTCGAGAGGATGTTAGTGATTCCTGAGTGTGTGTACGAGACGGACCACCCAGAAAACAAACAGAGATGTGCAGGTGGGCCCCATTGGGTTGCTCACACTATATACATTACGCCAGATGACATTAACTCTTGTTTAAAACTCACGCAACAAGCATTCTTTAAAGGGATGTCTCTCTCGCTCTCTGTCTGCGGCTGAACATATGGACAATGTAAACCAGAGGTGGATATCCAGCAAACACAGCCAGCTCCAGGCTAGATTCCATCCGAGTCACATCAGCAGTACTCTGTGGGTACCACTTGACCAGTAGGCCACCAAACACAAGACAACGGGCTTTCTTTACACTGAAACAATTACAACCATCCAGGAATTCACCCGGGAGCAGAGATTCTTCCCACTCGGCTCCCATTAACCCTGCAAGCCAAAGGCCTAGCAGGTAGGATGGTCCTAGCTGGACAAGCATCGGGAAACCTTACCCAACTATGCTCTCACTGGCAAGCTTTCAGCTGGTTAAACTTCAGCAGTTACTCCCAAAGCACTTAAACCCCCCCCTAAAAGCTTGTCTCCTGTCAACCTGCGCCTAATACTCCCTGGAATTAGGCAAGCGGGCTGGGTTCATCCAGGGAGAAAGCGAGAGTGTGCATTCCATTCCAGATACGGAAATTTCCATGTGTAGGTGACACACTTCTATGGAACTGTCAGTCTGATTTGGATACTCTGTTATGGGCATTACAATGAAGGGGACCATTGTAATCCCCTCTCCCCCCACCAAAGAAAACTAGTAAACGCTTACACACAGGATGAATAAGTGGCTACAAACACGGTCCCTGTTAATCAGGCTCCTGGTTCAAAGCCTCGCACATTCCCCCAGTGTGGAATTTCTCACCAGCCAGAAGTAATGAGTTTAAGTGGCTAAATAATGTACAGAATGTCTGATCTTCCTTTACTCTCAGGTCACCGAGCCCTCCCCACACAAACGCCCCATTGCCGCTGGCGGGGCTCGCTCTGTGCTGACTTTTTGACTCGTTACCAACATTGCCGGGTCCCAGCAGAACCACGGTGGGTGTGGAGCGGTGGGGGTGAGGGTTGGAATGGGGATGGGGGTGGGGAAGCAGCGGACAGATCACACAGCACACAGCACAGTGAAAGTGCAACGAGGCTGGGTGTGTATAGTGTGTTTATAATAAGAATAATAATCCCTGCATTTGATACAGTGCCTTATCATGTCATTGAGACGTCTCAAAGCGCTTCACAGGATACACTGGGATGTAAAGTGAATTGACTGTATATTTGTGGGTGAAACACGGCAGCCAATTGTGCACGGCAGTGTCCCACAAACAGCCGCGGATTGAGTGACCAAATTATTATTATTTATTTGGAGTGATTATTCAGACGGGGAAAGGGTTAAACGGGTATGTCTGCTGATTGGATTTAAACCAATGGGTCAGGTCACTGGGAGGAGAGGAATGGAACGCTGAGGCTCAATGCATCAGCTCACTGCCGAAAAGAAAGAAGATGGATTTTGTTGAGAGGCGAGCGGTTGGCCCCTGTGCCCAGGCCAGACAGTGGGCACAGAGGGCAGCCGGTGTGGGCACAGAGGGCAGCCGGTGTGGGCACAGAGGGCAGCCGGTGTGGGCACAGAGGGGCAGCCGGTGTGGGCACAGAGACCAGCCGGTGTGGGCACAGAGGGCAGCCGGTGTGGGCACAGAGACCAGCCGGTGTGGGCACAGAGACCAGCCGGTGTGGGCACAGAGACCAGCCGGTGTGGGCACAGAGACCAGCCGGTGTGGGCACAGATGGGCAGCCGGTGTGGGCACAGAGGGCAGCCGGTGTGGGCACAGAGGGCAGCCATTGTGGGCACAGAGGGCAGCCGGTGTGGGCACAGAGGGCAGCACATTCTCTCAGTCAGTGGTTAGGCACCAGGTATGGATGTAACAAAATACATGTCCAACTCGAAATCTCCTACTCAATGAGCAAGTTTTGACACATCCACTTGCCGAGGTCGTCCAGCCCAGTGATTTAAACCTGCGCCGTGAGTTATTGTTGCCAGATGCTTAACCCTTCGGGGCCAGGATTCTTCCCTTCCCCAGCAGGTGTGTGCAAATGCCCGCCTCGTCCAGCCAGCCACTCACCTGGGCAGGCAGTGACCAGCGGCAAAAGTGAATTCCTTACAGAAGGCGACTTGCTGAAAAACACATACACACACGCGCACGCACGCACGCACACATACGTATGCATACACACAACAACAACAACAAGATTCCATTTGTAGAGCGCCTTTCACGTCGGGAGGACGTCCCAAGGCGCTGTACAGTTGGGTCAGGACCCAAGCCTTGGGGGGAAATGGTCAGGGTGAGGGAAGGGAAGGAGCGAGGAGAGGTAGAGAGTCGAGAGGGGAGCTGAAGGCTGAAGGTCAAAGAGAAAGGCCATGAGACCGGCCTTGAAGGAGGAAAGGGAGGAAGCGGCGAAGGCACTGGGGGATAGAGTTCCAGAGCCGAGGGGCTGAGAGGCTGAAGGCCACCGATGGTCGGGCGGTTGGGGCGGGGGACGTGGAGCAGACCGGAGCCAGAGGAACGGAGGGTACGGGCAGGTAGGTAGGGGGATAGTAGGTCGGAAAGGTAGGAGGGAGCGAGGCCGTGAATGGCCTTGTAGGTGAGGATGAGGATCTTGAAATCGATCCTCTGGGGGATGGGGAGCCAGTGGAGGGCGAGGGTGAGGCCGAGGGCGAAGGTGGGAGTGATGTGGGCGCGAAGCCTGGTGCGGGACAGTACACGAGCTGCAGAGTTCTGAATGACCTGCAGCTTGTGGAGGGAGGTGCCGCACATGCACATACACACTCGCACATGCACATTGGATTCAGCCACAAATAAGGTCAAATATGACAAGACGAGGAAGGTGACACCCAACCCCAAACCACTCTCAGTGGAGCTGGAGGGTGAGCCTAATGGGCCTCCTGTTAATCTCATCCACAAGCGAGGGAATGTTGCTATTAGCTTGTCCCCTCCGCTGCTTAATCTTAATACTTAATCTGGCTCCAAGACACTCACTGTTGATGCTCCAAGTGGCTTTGATGGCTTCAGCTAAGCCTCTAACCTTCACCAGCGGAGATCACAGTCGCAGCAGAAACCTTCCCGTGCGGTGACGGGAAACAAGTGATTGGTGTCGCCAGTCCCGAGTGAGCTCAGTGACGGTGATAATCATCAGCCGTATATTTTACACAGCGTCCCCAAGCCGGCTCAAAGCGCTTCACAGGATATACTGTAAGGTGTAGTGACTGTATATTTGTGGGTGAAACACAGCAGCCAATTGCGCACAGCAGCTTCTCCACAGACAGTCGTGGATTGAGTGACCAAAATTTTTTTCCCCAGAAAGCCAAATGAGCAGTAACCAGGTTCCCACTAACAGCTGGGTAAACAGAGGTGTGTGTGTGGACTGGTGAGACCAGGAGTAGGGAAACTCATGGCACAAAAAATAGCTGCTGGGTTTGCCTCTAAACACAGCCGTCCACCACGCTACCAACAGTGACGGGGGAAGTTATTTTAGATGTGAGAGGCACTATAGAAATGGAAGTTCTCTCTAACCACTCTCTCTCTCTTCTCTCCTCTCTCTCTCTCTCTCTCGACAATGCTCGACAATGAGAGGTTCCTGGCTTCAGGCCCACAGCCCGACCCTCCTGCCAAACCCGTGCAAACCTTGACTGGTTCGTGTGAAGGCAGCAGATAAAAGACCCGGCCCAGCCCTGCCCGCTCCAACATCACCACAAAGCCCCCGCGAACGCAGCAGCCCTGAAGCAGCCAACTGTACGAACAGAAGTTTCACTTCGTCTCCTTGTTGCTCTATCCTTCATTACCCGGTCTCCTTCCCTCTGAGAAACTCACAACAGACTCTCATTCTATCACCTCACTTGGCAGGACATTCACTCTCTGGGCGCAAAATAAATTGTCCAAAGCTCTCCCTTCGCTCTTTGAGACGTCTCGAGGACGTGATAAGACGCTATATCAAATGTAAGGATTATTATTATTGTTATTATTTACCACTCGCTCACTGTAATAGTGCGTCTATTGCTACAGTCTCCGTCCTTTGGGCACCGACTCGCTTGCAGAACAGGTATCATGTGGAGTGTTAATGTGGTGACTGAGGACAGGAGCCAAGTGTGTCAGCCCCAGGTGCTCACTTCCCGACAGGTTTGGTTCCGGAAGGAATATCAAAGGCAGCCAGCGAGATCCCTGAGCGTGCATACGCTCCCCGCCTCGCAGTGTGCCACCAGCCAGAAGTGGGCCGACCTTCCATCCTTGTCTGGACATGGCACCGTCTCGTGGGGAGGGTGGGGGTGTGTGGGCTAACCACAGAGAGTGCCACTCCCCAGTCAGTGAAGAAAAGAAAACAGATGTCTGCCTGTCTACCTGCCCGCCTGCCCCTCTGTCTGTCTGTCTGTCTGTCTGTCTATCTGTGTCCCAGGGACTCTCCCTGACTGAGATCACAGTCTCGTTCGAGGCAAGCGTGCGTGTGTGTGCTAACCGCAGCACCACGTGTGGGAAGGCGTTCCTGGCTATTAGGCAATGCTGGGAACATGTTAGGAACCCAGAGATCACCGTCCACCTCGCTCTCGCAGACACTTTCGTCGCTGACCTGACGCGGACTTTCAACAAAGAGCAACTTTCAGCCCAAGAAGGAGCCCCCATCTCCCACCCCGACACTCCCTGTCTGTGCCACAGGGCGACCTGTCATACAGCTTCTTGCTAAAGCAGCTGATCGTTTATAACGCAGACTCCTGTATAACACGGGGATCAAGTCCAACCTTCTGTACAGTTTACTGTGTGAGGGGCACGAGGCGGGGGCTGTTTTCACATCCTCAAGTTGCGGTGGGAGTTTCGGGCCTCCACTGGGGGTGTGGGGGGAGGCAAGGACAGAGCTGATTAAACTCTCAGAGCTAACCCACCATCCTGTCAACATGGCTCAAATGTCATGTGTGGAATGCAACCTGTCGTTGGCTCACGTGAAGGGCCAAGCTTGGCTTGATTGATGACATGTTATAGCTTTCACTCAATTAGCTCTCGGGAGTGGGGTGGGGGGGGGGGGGGGGGGGGAGAATGGACCAGGGAAAGCTTCGGTGTTTTATGCCCTCAGTCCCTTTCCCTCTGGCTATTCACCTCCAAGAGACACAAACAGAGAAAGGGAGAAAGAGAAAGAGAGAGAGAGAGCGCGAGAGAAAGAAGACAGAAAGATTCAATTATTTGTGAAGAATTCTTTGAAGAACATGAACATTTTAAATGGGAGGAAGGGGGCGGGGTTACTCCATAGCTACCGGGAACTGCCTGACATTACATCTCCCTAGTCCAGGGCACTGAGTTCAACTGGATCGCCCCGACTTTCCCTCCTCTGACAGAACTGACCAATGGTCCTGATGTGGCGAGCCCCCGCCTCATCTCGTCACTCGGCCCACCCACACTCAGGGGAACACAGCTCGCTCAGCGGCCCCCTAGCCTGCTGTACATGAGCACTTCCTAAACAAGACACTGGCTCCCATTCCTGGTTCCCTGAGGACAACAGGAAGCCACAGGACATGGCTAATTTGAGGTTTCCTGTCGGGCTCAGAACCGGCACATTGATCAGATGGGAAAACATCCCACAGGATCTCGACAATAACAATAATCCTTGATTTGATAGAGCGCCTTTCACGTCATTGAGACGTCTCAAAGTGCTTCACATGATATACTGTAAAGTGTAATGACCGGATAATTTGGAGAGCAAAATGCAGCTGCCAATTTGCGCCGTGCCCCACAAACAGCAATGGATTGAGTGACCAATTTTATGTGGGGGATTGTTGGCCAGGACATCAGGAGAGAGAGAAACTCCCTTCTCTTTTCGAATAGCGCCATGGGATCCTTAACATCCAATGACCAATCGATTAACCACCGGGTCCCTACTTACTGCGAGGTAAACAGAGGTGTGGGGAATAAGGAAACATGCTTAAGGTTTCACCCCACCCTGGGTCCTCTTGCTAACCACTACCCTACAGGACTCCACAAAGACACATGCTTATAGATTAACAGCCAGTTGACGACTACTCCTGGAGTACAGGAGCCAAGCCAGACTCAAGCCCAGTTTACTATGAGAGGTGAGAAGCCAGAGCACCTGGACATACAGTGAGCCCTGGACGGGCAGGTAAGCCAAGATTGTGAGTGTCGAGCGTGTGCCTTGCAACCACAAGATCTTTTTAAGGGCAATAAACTTTCACTTACTCTCACTCCTTCTCTGTCTGTACAAGTTTCTGGCAGCAATTAGGCGTAGAGACAAAAATCACTGACAGGACATGCACTCAGGGAATGATGGCTCAGGCAGGAATACAGGGCATTCATTGATCACCATTCTAACACTGTCTGTGGCCATAAACTTGGTTTAAAAAAACTCCACCATCCGCCTCCGTCACTTCCTGCCCTTCGCCAGAAGCATTGCTGATGTTCCTGCAGACAGCGCTTACGATCACCTTCTCCCTCCCCCGGCTCGGTGTCAGCCTCCGCCACCGTTAAGCGCTCCGAGACCCTGCCCCACCTGAAAGGTGCTGTGTAAATGCAAGTAGTTGTTGTTGTACACGAGCGCTAGGCACAGGATCTCCCGCAGCTGATCACACGGGTGAATTCTAATGTAAACCGAGGCACATACTAACAGCATTCCCTGTGCTATTTAACACGTGGAAACGAGTTAAGGAATGTCGCAAACTTTACTCCATTAACCCAATGGACCAACTGATCTACTTCACCACACTGGTTCATAAAATTATTATTATATTATTATTATTAAAGCATTCGTCCCCATCACTAGCTTTGTACTCCGAGCCCCATCACTTTGATGTGGGCGCCCAAGGTTAGTCATAGCCCCAAAACTGCTCCAACAGTGACTATCTCACACGCCCATCTCATCCAGCAGATTGAATCATCCCCTTTCATTGTCCAGACCTAAGGCTCAAAATTCCTCACCCTCTTAGCCTCGGGGGCCATTGTGCAGAGTTTGGCAGAATGTTCTGAAACTCTTACATAATAAATAATAACAATAATCCTCGCAATTGATGCAGTGCCTTATCACATCTTCGAGACTTCTCGAAGCGCTTCACAGGATATGCTGTAAAGTGTCGTGACTGTGTATATTTTGTGGGCGTAAACGTTCAGTCTTATTTCTGAAGACAGCCCTGTGGAAACCAGAAAATTCGTAATTTTTCAGAACATGCTTAATTAACCCCCAAATATAGAGTGGGTTTAAGTATTTTCCAATACCTCTGCACATTCTTGCATCTTAGGGGAAGGGTGTTAAGGCTGAAACAATGAGAATTTTTTATAGCTGGATTCCTTTCTGTTGGTCAATGTCTGGATGTATCCTTAAGAGAAATGTTCCCAGATTCTCAGAGGAAACACCCAGTTTCGATCACGTCACCAGCAATTTCTCCAACGCTTTATCCTTTGTGATTTGTGGGCCATTCATTCATACATGAAAAAAAGTTGTATAATAACAATACTAATAACAATTATAATTATAGCAACATCTATAGTAATGTCGCCTGCATTTAATCCAGCGCTTGCAACATCAAAACACCTCAAAGCTCTTCACAGGATATTGCTGTCAAGGATAGTATTTGAAAGCAGTGAGTTTTGCTCTCAGTGAGGGTCACACACACACACACGCACAGCCACAGAGTGAATGACCAATCCATCTGGACAATTGTTGGTCAGGACACCGGGAGAAACTCCCTTTCCTTTGAGAATAACTTCACGGGATATTTAACGTCCGCCTGGCAGCTAGCTGAGGCCTCAGATTTAAATGCTTTGTAGCTGCTTGTGGAACATCGCTGCGCACAATGGCTGCCACATTCACCTACAAAATTCACACAAGTCACTACACGTTACAGTAAATCCTGTGAAGCGCTTTGAGACATTTCGAGGAGATGCTAATGCGCTGTATGGAAGGTGAGGAGTTTTTAAAATGAATAAACCCTGTCTGAAAGACAACATAGTGCTTCCCAAGTGCTGAGCTGAGATGGGGGGTGGGGGGTTCGAACCCACAACCTTCTGATCAGGAGGCAATAATGCTGCCGACTGAGCCGGGCTGACACAGGGAGGCAGGCGGTGAGTGGACAGGAGCATCTCCCTTCCCTTTGAGAATAACTTCACGGATATTTAACGTCCGCTTTAACTCCATTTACCCACATTTGCTCCATATCCCTTGACGCCCTAACCTAACAAACATCTATCCTCCTCAATCCCTCAGTTTAGTGAACGTTCTATCAGGGAGGGAATCAAGGCAACACCCTGGAGTCTTGGATCCACACGTCAAGGAACAAGAACAGACGGGACAGAGAGTCAGGTGAGCGATCAAAGGAGACCTGGAACAGAGAGGACCAGCACAGGCTAGAGAGGAAGATGGGAGGGGAGACATAGAGTCATAGACAGAGACAAGAGAAAACATGAGAAAGCAGAAGCCCATGAGAAGAGATACAGCAGCTGATAAAACAGCTTACATGGACTATGAAGGATACCAGAGAGCTACTGTTTTGTGAATTTGACCCTAGTAAGAGCCCTGAGATGTTGGAGGCAGACAGGCTCAAGCAGTGGAACTGACTTGACACCGTATCTCTTCACTTCAATCAATCCCCCCCAAAAATCAATCAAAAATATTTTTTTTGTGATTGACCCCAAATTTGTCACTCAATCCACGGCTGTTTGTGGGGACGCTGCTGTGCGCAATTGGCTGCCGCGTTTCGCCCACAAAATATACAGTCAATTCACTTTACAGTGTATGCTGTGAAGCGCTTTGAGACGTCCAGAAAACGTGATAAGGCAAACACAAGGATTATTATTATTATTCATTACTCTTCCGTATCGACCTGGCTCAGTCACACACGTTCTCACTTCCTGTCAGGCCTTGAGCTCACTGTCTAGTCTCCCCTGGGGGGAGCGGTGCTGGTGAGACATTGAAGCAAAGTGCCGTCTGTGCTCTGTTCAGATGGACGTTAAAGATTCCCACGATTCAAAAAGAGAAGGGAGTTTCTCCACAAGGTTCTGGCCAACAAATCTCCCAGATAAAATTGCTTGTTCGCTTCATATCGTTTGTTTGATGATACCATGTGCAAACATGGCATCAAGCGAGCCTAGACAATCCACAATCACTACACCTTACAGAAATTACTGTGAGGCGCATCAAGATATTTCACGGTGATGGAGAGGTGCATAGAGACAAGCTGCGTTCCTTTCACACATTGCTTCTCAAGCGCAGCCCAGCACAGCCCAGTCACAGCCCGGCCACAGCACCTGCCACACTTGAAACAACACTGTGTGTGTTGGCTTCTCCCCTAAAACCACAGCCCTCTGCCTCCCAGCCATAGCTTCACAGGAACACTGAGCCCTGGCCGGGCAAGTGTGTAAGTCGCTGCTTTCTAATTAAACCTTCTCAAACACCAAGTCCAAAGGCCACATGTCCTCATGTCAGCAGATCAGTTTGCGTGACACATAGTTTTTCAATTTCTCCCTAGGCTCTGGGCATTCCAGCACCTCCCGCACCCATCCCCCCACTCTCCCCTCACTCCTCCTCTCCCACTCCTCACTCCCTGACCCTGAGAGCTGTGTACAGTTACACTCAGCCCGACTCAACAGCTGTCCATTACATGCAAGTCGCGAGGGTCGGAGTCCCTGTATCCCCATGCGGTGTTGATATCCTGACAATGCTGAACAACACTTGTGTCAACGTAACCTGGACCAGACACTGAGGACACATTGCGTGGGATTGTCTCATGGCAGCAACTGAACTGGGGTGGTGAGAGAGAGAGGGTGGAAGGGAGAGGGAGGGAGGGAGAGAGAGAGAGAGAGAGAGAGAGAGGAAGGGAGAGGGAGCGAGAGAGACTGCAGGCTACCACACGCCGGTGGTGAAATCATCTCCTCACTTGTCCGGATATGTTCTGGCAACGTTTTCATCTTCTAATTAATATCCAGATTTGTTTTCCTATTCTCTCTCCCTCACTCCCCTTCCCCTCCTCTCCCCTTCCCTAAAGCATCAGGTTGCATTGTGGAGAGGTCCTGAGCTGTTGTTGTCATCTGGCTCAGGTGGGAGCAGAAAGACCTGGGAGTGAGTCAGTGGGTAGCTGTCAGGACTGGGTCTCTTCTGCAATGGTTAGAAAGTTAGGGTTTAAGCCCTGTATTGGGACCTTTGAGCTCACTATCCAGATTGCTTCTCTAGCACTCATTAACCGAGAAACCATCTTGAGGATGAAATGCCTGAAAGCGAGATCCTGTCTACTTGTTCAGGTGCATATTAAAAATTTCCGTGACTATTAGTAAAGAGAACAGAATTTCTTTGGTGTCCTGGCTAACAACCCCCCCTCACACACCCACACAGGCACATACCCACACCCCCACAGACACACGCCCACACAGATCCACACACCCACACAGACACACAGATATTGGGTGAGATGTCGCTGCCACCAGTGCCTACAAATACGCCATCACTGCATTTGGCAGCAATTTTACCTTCGAGAGATTTTGAGGCATTTTATAGGCCGCAGCGAGGTCAAGGATTATTTATTCTTGTATTGACATGACCAACACTGAGCTTGCATAAGGCATCAGACTGGCCCACCTAAAGAACTGCCCGCAGTGCTGGTGTCGGTGTGTTACAGTGAGGACGTATTTGAATGGGGGGGGGGGGGGTGGGCGGGGTGGAAAGGGGGGAGGGGGAAGGGTGGGAAGGAGGGGTCAGTGAAGAATACCCAGATTGATGGCTGGAATCAGGCACTGACTGAATCTTGAGGAGAGGCTGCGGAGATGGGAAGGTCACACTAGAGAGGAGGACCCGGCTTGGGGGAGATCTTACTGAGGTCTTCAAGATTCTAAACTGGACCCTTATAACACAGACACAAGCTCTAACCATGAGGGAGGGGGCTCGAGCTCAGGCGGGGGATGGTGAGATGACAATCAGGATGAATCGATGTGGCATAGAGAGCATGTGCTCAATAGACCACCATTCTCCATACTCAGAGGCAGATGGACTATAAACTCAGGAGGAACTTTGTGAGGTATTAGGTTGAACGACTCGGATGGAGGGAGAGACAGAGTAGGGTAGGGTTAACCAGTCAGAGAAAACCATAGTCTAGGATGACCCTCCAGTGCAGTGCTGGGGGTGTGCTACATTATTGGAGGTCCTTTGGATGAGATGTTAAACCGAGGCCCCGTCTGCCTGTAGAGGTGATGACAAAGATCCCACAGCACTGTTCAAAAAGAGAAGGGAGTTTCTCTCTCCCAGTGTCCTGGTCGACAATCCCCCAAATAAAATTGGTCACTCACATCAGGGTTATTTGTGGGATGTTGCTGTGTGCAAACTGGCTGCCGTGTTTGCCCATAAACACACATTCTCTCCAGTCTACTGGAGAGTATTGTATATCCTGTGAATCGCTTTGAGACATTATTGCCGACACAAAAGGTGTGGTACCAAATGTAAGGATTATTGTTGTTATCACAGGGTGGAATTTAATCCCGGGGTTTATATAATAATAATAATAATCCTTGCATTTGATATAGCGCTTTTCACGTCGGGAGGACGTCCCAAAGCGCTTCACAGAACACACTGTAAAGTGAATTGACTGTATATTTGTGGGCGAACGCGGCAGCCAATTGCGCACAGCAATGTCCCACAAACAGTCGTGGATTGAAAATGACCAATTTATTATTGTTTTTGGTTTTGGAGGGATTATTATTAGGCTCTGTGTGGAGTAAGGAAACTTGCCCAAGGTTTCGCCCTCTGCCTGGAATTGAACTCAGGTCTCTCACTTGCAAAGCGAGTGCTCTAACCACTGAGCTACAGGACTCCTTATATGCAGAATAACGCACCACAGGGAGTGAGTGAGTTACAAGCTACAATCTAAAGGGGTGGGTGGGGGATTTGAAAGCCCATATACAAGGGAACCCCATTACAATGCCCGTGGTATAACGCTGCCTTGCTCACAGTGTCGTGACATCACTTCCTGCATGTTGTGCCTACTGGTACGAAATACAGTGGTTAGAGCACTCGCCTCGCAAGTGAGAGACCCGGGTTCGATTCCCGGCAGGGCGAAACCTTGGGCAGGTTTCCTTATTCCACACACACACCTGTTAGTAATCCGTCAAGAAAAAAAAACTATAATAGTTTGGTCACCTCAATACACATAGTGCTGTGTGCAATTGACTGCCAAGTTTCGCCCACAAACAAAATACAGTCAATTCACTTTACAGTATATTCTGTAAAGCGCTTTGAGACGTCTCAAAGATGTGAAAAGCACCAGATCAAATGCAAGGATTTTATTATTATTATTATTAAGGTCTCGGTATACAGAATGGTGCATCCTCAGGAGGGAGATATAGGCTGCTAATCTATCTATTTGAAGTGTGTGTGGGAGGGTGAAGGGAGCCAGGGGGGGGCTGGTGGGAGGGGATTTATATATAGAGTTATGGTTTCCGGAGTGAGTTACAGGCTGGAATCCAATCAAAGGGTTCATTTGACAAGAATGAGTTGGGACTGTCATCTGAGCTTTGTAGATCAAATTACTGCCCTGAAAAAAATCATTCCACGTTTCTTTTTTTAAACAAAAAAAATACAGATTGGGAAATTCCCCAGATGGGAGGAGAGCTCAGCTCAGGGCTCCCGGGACCCTCTCCGCTGGGCGGCTACACATGTGGGGGCTCTCACTCAGACCAGAAAAGCATCAGAAATCCAGTCATCAAGCCTTCATTGAAAACTAGACTTGAATACGATAAGGCAAAGCTACTTTAGTTACTGACACCAAACGAAAACATTCCCTTCTTTCACACACACACACACAACACAAGTGCACACACACATAATGCGCACACATATACACATGCATACACACACACGCATACACACACACACGCATATACACATTACAATTACACTACAAACCTGTGACCGTCATGTTTGCAGTTGGAGTACAGTGATTACAAAGCACTGTACAAGGTATAGCAGGACAATACTGTATCTGTTTGCAATCTATAATTAAGTAAACACCTTCCTTCTATCTTGATTATCTCAGAAAACAGTCTGTTTATCCATGGTTGGTGTAAGTCACATTACTGAAATAGCGAGATAATCCTTGTGATATATGAAGAGCTCGGAGGTCTCGCAAGAAAGGTTGGCAGCCCACAGGTTGGTATATCATCTTCTTTACACAACACAACAGGTGACTGGAAATGGATAAAATGATAGAGACAGGGTAAGCCTTCCCCTTCAGCCCCACATACAAACACACACAGTTCCACAAGCTCACCATATAACCCTGTGGAGATCAAGGAATAAGTTCAAAAGAAATTAAGAGACCAGCATTTCTGCCACCAAAATATACAGTCAATTCACTTCAAAGTCTATTCTGTGAAGCGCTTTGAGACGTCTCGACAACATAATAAGGCGTGGAATCAAGTGCAAAGATTACAATTGTTATCAATACATTGAGTTAGAAATAGCATTTTAAGGCCGTGTGTTCTGGGCAAAGTATAATATGGCTCAGTTTAGTGCCACACTTGAACCCATCACTTACAGTCACTCCCACCAGCAGGGATAACTTGGATCTGACAGATCTTGTTCCAGGTTTTACACAGCTCAATGTGTATTTCCCCCCCCCCCCCCTCACACAGACACACACGCTCACTGCCGGTGACATTGCCCCTCATTAACGCCTGCGCCTCATTATCTCTCAGGTCTCCAACCCACCATCTCTTATCATCGCTCAAATCCCGCCCGAATGACAACCTCTTCACTATGACCTATGGCCTATGGTCACCCCCCCCCCCCACACCCCCATGTCCATCCCTGTCGCTGTGAAGCACTGGCAGATCATATTCTACAGGAAGGGTGTAAGTTTTGTCATGAGAACCTGTGGTAAAGAGAGATGCAGTGGTCACTCACAGGAAGCACAGACCACTGGTCTTGGGAGGGGGGGGGAGTGGAGGTTATAGTTATATGAGACATATAATACATATATTATCTGTGAAGCACTTTGAGACGTCTCAATGACGTGATAAGGCGCTATATCAAATGCAAGGATTATTATTATATGTATATGTGTATATCTGCTGTATATATCCACATATACGAGCTCAGAACATTTCACCCAATCGTGCTTGGCTTGCTCTAGGCTAGTTGTGAACTTTTGGCCTCTCTTGCCCAATAATTAGGACCATCAAAGCAAATAAATATATTTCAATACAATCTCTGTTTCTGGACGTGGCCTGTTGCCATAAGGGGTCAGCACTGACACACGATAATAACAATAATGATATGAAAATAATAATAATAAATAATAATCATTACATAAATAATATAAATTAACATTTAAAATTGAAATAATAAAAGATAATATTAAATAATACTAATAAATAAAAATAATAATAAATAAGATCCCTCTCAACACACGGCTCCATCTCCCAGTTCAATATAAGAAGTTTATATTAGGGTTTATGTATAAAAAACACACTTTATCATGACTGCCTCTCACTGATCCCTGCAGGTGCCAATTCTGAAGTGGTTCTAAACACCCACCTCCTCCCCAGTGTTCCCCTTATCAGCTCCAACCAGTCTGCACTTACTGTCTATCTCAGATCTATTATCGATTGTAATCAGATCCAACTCTGTGTGTGTGTCTCACAGCCACTGCTCATCTCTCACCGAACCAAAACTTCACATCAAACGTATTGGCTGTGACTTTAACCTGAACCATCCCGGGGTGAGGGAGGGGGGCTTTGGGTGTTGGGCTGGGGGTGGGGGTGTTGGGCTGGGGTGGGGGGTTGGGGGGTGTTGGGCTGGTGGGGGGTGTTGGGGGGGGTGTGGGGTGTTGGGCTGGGGGTGGGGGTGTTGGGCTGGGGTGGGGGGGTGTTGGGCTGGTGGGGGGTGTTGGGGGGGTTGGGCTGGTGGGGGGGGTGTTGGGGGTTGGGGGGGTGTTGGCTGGTGGGGGTGTTGGCTGGTGGGGGTGTTGGCTGGTGGGGGTGTTGGCTGGTGGGGGGGGGGTGTGGGTTGGGGGGTGGTGTTGGGTTGGGGGGGTTGGGCTGATGGGGGGGTGTGGGGTGTGTGGGGGGGGTGTTGGGGGGGTGTTGGGTTGGGGGTGTTGGGCTGGTGGGGGGGTGTTGGCTGGTGGTGGTGTTGGGTGGGGGGGTGTTGGGTTGGGGGGGTCCCACCTCACCCACCCACCCCTCACCCCACCATCCCACCTCACCCCCACCCTCACCTCATCCCCACCCCACCCTCACCCCACCCTCACCCCACCCTTACCCCCACCCTACCACCACCCCACCTCACCCCACCCCCTCCCACCCCCACCCACTCTCACCCCATCCCACCCTCACTCATCCTCACCCCACCCTCACCCCACTCTCACCCCCACCCCCCCCTCACCCCCACCCCACTCTCACCCCCACCCCACTCTCACCCCCACCCCACTCTCACCCCCCACCCTCACCCCACCCCACTCTCACCCCCACCCTCACCTCACCCCCACCTCACCCCACCCACCCTCACCCCCACCCCACCCTCACCCCACCCCCCTCACCCCCACCCACTCTCACCCCACCCTCACCCCACCCTCACCTCACCCCCACCCACCCTCACCCCACCTCACCCCACCCCCCCCCTCACCTCACCCACCCCACCCTCACCCCCACCCACTCTCACCCCCACCCCACTCTCACCCCCACCCCACTCTCACCCCCACCTCACCTCACCCCACCCTCACCCCCACCCATCCCACCCCACCCCACCCCCCCTCACCCCCACCCTCACCTCACCCTCACCTCACCCTCACCCTCATCCCACCCTCACCCCACCCTCACCCCCACTCTCACCCCACCCTCACCTCCACCTCACCCCACCCCACCCCACCCTCACCCCACCCCGTCCCACCCCACCCTCACCTCACCCTCACCCACTCACCCCACCCTCACCCTCACCCCATCCCACCCTCACCCCCCCTCACCCCACCTTCACCCCCACCTCACCCATCCCACCCTCACCCCACCCCACCCTCACCCTCACCCCATCCCACCCTCACCCCCACCCCCACCCCACCTCACCCCCACCTCACCCCACCCCACCCTCACCCCACCTCACCCCCACCCTCACCCCATCCCACCCTCACCCTCACCTCACCCCCACCTCACCCTCACCTCACCCCACCCTCACCCCCACCTCACCCTCACCCCCACCCTCACCACACCCCCAACCCACCATCACCTCCCCCCTCACCTCACCCCCACCCTCACCCCCACCTCACCTCACCCTCACCCCCACCCTCACCCCCACCTCACCCTCACACCCCTCACCCCCACCCCACCACCCTCACCCCCCCACCTTAGCCTCACCCCCCCCCCCCCCCACCCTCTTATTCTCAATGAATCTGTGGCTCCTGACTGGAGAAGGGCAGATGTGTGTGTGTGTGTTGAGTGGTGTCAAGCAAAGCCGACAAGCCATTTGGATTTGGGAGGGGGTGAGGAGTGGGTGGGTGAGGGGGTTATTTGACTGGTGTCCAGTCCAGGCACTCCCCCCCTCTCCCCCCCACCCATTCTCCCAGACCTTGAGAACCTCACCTGGAAGTTTCAAACGTTGTGGGAAACTTTTTAAAAGTTGTCCCAAAGTTTTGTTTTGTTGGACTGGGGGTGGGGGGGGGGTCTGAGAAGGGGGAGAGGAAAGGTGTTGTGGAGGCTCTTTTTTTGGGGGGTTGGGGGGGTTGGTAGTGAGGAATAAACCCATGGAAGACTATATAAACTACATGACCCCAGTCTGCAACAGCATTCCTATGAGATGCTTTATTACCTGTAGCGACTTGTAACGGTGGATCTAATCGTTTTTCCAACAAAAAAATTGTTGTCTGGTATTAAATTGTATGCAATCATTCATCTGAGAGAGAAAGTCCATGTTTGGGTTCCAACATTGCTTCTAACCAACATTTTGTAAGGTTGTGGGGGGGTGAGGGGTGAAGGTGAGAGGGTTCAGACTCTTTCGATATTGAGGGCCTGAAGAGAGAAAGGATTAATTAATCATAATAATAATCCTGACATTTGATACAGCGCCTAACCACGTCATTGAGACGTCTCAAAGCGCTTCGCAGGATATACTGTAAAGTGTAGTGACTGTATGTTTTGTGGATGAAACACAAATAAATAGCAAGAAAATTACATCCCACTATCAGAGACTATTATCGGAATCGAGCCAACCCTCTGTGATGGTCTCCGCAGTCATTCAGTTGAACTTTATCTTACTCTGAGTTTGTGATCTGTCGTGTTCTATACACATAATGTTGTTGCCTCTGTTTCTGGTCCGGGTGGCTTCTCTGATGAAGATTTTATGCTCGTTTTTAAATACTTATATAAAACACAGGGATCAGAGGTGTAGAAGTGAAAGAGACAAATGCATGTCATTAAGCAAGCTCAATAATCCTACCTGCTCTTGACTTCTCTAGAGTCTTCACATCCTCATCCCCCCCCCCCTTCATTAACAACCATCCTTCTTCCAGCCCCCACTTCCCCCCCCCCCCCCAGCCCTCCCCCTGGCAAGATCGGATTGACTGGTCTGTCGTCAGATTCCTAGCCTTTGGATTAAGGCAGGAGGTTAATGTAGGGTGAGACAGAGGGTGCCATGAAGGTGAAATAACCCTCTTTTCAATCTTTTACATTGCAGGTGGGGAGAGATTTCCCCTGGGTATAGGGTTACGCTGTTTACACCTAGCTCCTGCAGAACTCTCCAAAATTTGGCAAACTTAATTTAATTCAGTCTTCACTCTAATGCCTTTTCCTCCCCCTCCCCCCTCCGGCTTTGAAGCGCTTTGAGACGTCTCGCCAACTTGATAAGGCGCTATGTCAAATGCAAGGTTTATTATAATTATTATTGAGGGATAGAGGCAAGCTGTTTTGTGACGTCAAAAACAACAATAGTGGTGTCAATTGAGGTGTGTCTAAAATTCCAAGGGGCACCGACTTCAGGTTAACTTGATTCAACTTAATTTTTGTTTTAGATGGTAGTAGTGGTGGGGGGATGGGGGGAGGGGAGGGGGGCAGTGGAGAGATTTAGCTGAAGAGGAAATTCTTGTGTTATCCTGTGTTAAGTGATTGGCATCCTCACCTGCCTCAAGCATTTTCATTTTACTTCAATAAATTGCTTCTGTGCGTTGGTCCTGACATTGGCGTACGAACACAGATGGCGGGCAACAAAAACCACAACAACACCTTGTATTTATATAGCACCCCCCCCCTCACGCAGAGCAGTGTCTCAGAGCGTAACTGCAGCAAGTGATGTATTTATACCCAACAAGTTGGAAAAGTTCGGTTTGCATCGGGGAAGGGATCGAGACATCAGATTCACATTTCTTAGCCTACAGTGATTCATCTGATCCTAAGTTCATTTGTTTAGTCTGTATTTAAAAAGATCCTGACTCCCGGCCCCCCACTCCGTGTTCCCCCCCCCTCCCTTACTTTGTCCTTCAACAGTTTTCAGTTCCTTTGAGATTATTTCTTTAAATCCACTTAGTTCTGGTGCAGAATTGCAGTGGTTTTGGTCGTGTGTTGCGAGACGGGGCTGGTTTGGAAGTTGATGTGTTTGGGGAGTGGTGTGGGGTGGCGGGGGGTGTGGGGGGGGGGAGGCGGGTGGAAGACTCCTAAGGAGAGCTTTGGATGGATATTAGTTTGGATGGAAGACAGTTGCTCTCCCTGTCAATGCAGCTACATTGACCCAACTGGGTTTGGAAATCCTTTTGTCTGCACTGCTGCCGTGATGCTGAGCTCCTTTTCATGCTGAGTGACAGCTGTCAGCTCTGGTGGAAATTATCCAGTACCGTCTTTTGGGCTCATAGTTTGCCTACAAAGCACACAGTCACTGCACTTTACAGGATAATAACGATAATAATCCTTGCATTTGATATAGCAACTTTTCACCTCGTTGAGATGTCGTTCAGGCATCTCCAAGCGCTTCCCAGGATATACTGTGCAGTGAATTGACTGTAATTTGTGGAAAAATATCCTGTGAAATGCTTGCTTCGAGGCGTTCTCCCAGGCGCTGTATCAAACATAAGGCTTAATATTATTACACATTACAGAGCTGATGATTGGCCTGTGTGAGGCTTTGAGAGCAAGTGTGGATTCCAACACTTACCTGTAGCCCTGCCAATCCTACAGGTGGGGAATAACAGTCAACACGATTCGGAATAGACACAGAAACACCAGACAAACGACACAATGAAATAATGAAACCAGGTTTTAAATATGGTGTGGAATCTCCTCCTGGATCTAGATTGACTCCGTTGATACAGGATGTCAGAGCGTGCAGAATTTGGCAGATTTTTGAATTCAGTCTCAGCTTTAAAACTGTTTTTCTGTTCTGTCGTCCGTCAAATAAACTTACAGGTAACAAAGGCTTCAAACTTAAAGACTGCATTCGACAAATTCTGGATCCTGCATTAATGCAGTAATAATAATAATATAATATTCCTTGCATTTGACTTAACATCCTTTACATCAGGAGGGCATCTCAACGCGCTTCACAGGATTTACTGTAAAGTGGAGTGGCCGTAAATCTGTACTCCACCTGAGTCAAATTAATCAAACCTCCCGCTCAGAAACGGGTCAAGTGGTCATTCTTAATGTGTGCCCCTTGTGTATGTGTATGAGGGAGTGTGTGTGTATGACTGAGTGATGGAGGGAGGAGGTCATTGCAACTCAACTCAATCCTGCCCTCCCCCCAGAATCCGCACCTTCATGCACTTTCCAGCAGGGAGGGGGAGGGAGGGTTCTGTGATACCCAAGTGCCTGAGTTGTTAGGTGCTCTATGGCTCCCGGACTGAGCTCAGAGTCAGATCCAACCTGTTGAGACGTATTTCATTGGGTGTAGCAATTTTTACCGATTCAGTCATTGGGGAGGGGGCTGTCAGAATACCTGTGTTTGTATTTCTTTCCAGATGAGAGCAGCTGCCTTGTGGCCTGGTTCGGGTAACACGAACAGTAATTAATTAAGGTGGAGATGAAAAACAGGAAAAATATCAGCACTGCCCTCACCCTAAAACATTTCCCCCCTCCCTCCCCCTTACCTTCAAAACACCTGTCTTTTCAACTGCACTTTCGACTACATAGCTCTACCACCAACCCCCCCCCCCCCCCCCCAACACACACACAGAGCTCAGGCTTTGTAAAGTGCTTTGAGACATCCTCCTAACATGAAAGGCACTGTATGAATGTAAATAGTTTGTGTGTGTGTGTCTGTCTTGTAAATTGTGGGAACTTGTGTGCGTGTCTGTATGTGCGTGTCTGTATGTGCGTGGTTGTATGTATGTGGGTGTTTGATTGTGTGTGTTTGTGTGTGTGTATGTGTTAAGCGCTCTGAGACACTACCCCATGTGAAGGGCGCTATATAAATACACGTTGCTGTTGTATGAGTGGATAAACCTCCTCTCTCCTGGCCCGTTCTGGGTGTGTATTTTATTTATATATAACTTTATTCTGCAATGGGCTTTTCTTATCCCTCAAAGCCACCTTCCACTTTGTCCTTGTAAATCATTTGCACAAAGTGATCAACTGAGTCAGTCACTTATTTGGGGAGGGACAAGGGACAGAATGGAACGGGCAGCTATGGTGTCAGAACGACCATCTTTCTCATAAGATAAATCAGAGATTTGCGGAGTGGGAGGCTCAGTCTCCTTCCCCTCTCTCCTGGAGATGTATTTAAGCGCTCGGAGATGCTATCCCTCGCGGAGGGAGCTATATAAATGTGAGTTGTTGTTGTTTGACATCACGCCCCAGCCCCATCCGAGGTTCCATCGGGTCAACAGAGAGCAGGAGAAATCCGAACATTGTAGCTGGTTCATCACAATGGCTGATCTCAGGCGATAATTAGGCTCAGTGTCCCATGGGCTGGGGTGGGGGTGGAATCAACCTGGGTTTCCTGCCCCCCCATTATAATGAATAATAATCCTTGCATTTTAGCGCCTCATCACGTTCAAGACGTCTCAGAGCGCTTCACAGAATATACTGTAAAGTGAATTCATTGTATATTTTGTGGGCAAAATGCGGCAGCCAATTGCGCACAGCAGTGTCCCCACAAACCGTCGTGGATTGAGTGACCAATGTATTTATTCAGTTTTTGAAGGTATTATTACCCCTGAAAAAGTGATCCACCAATCGACTAACAACCAGGTTCCTACTTACTGCTGGGTGACAGAGGCGTGGGGAGTAAGGAACTTGCCTAAGGTTTTGCCCCATCTGGGAATTGAACCCGGGTTCTCCGAATTATTACCCAGAGACACCCCCTGCTGAGGGGAGGATAATAATACTAATCCTTGCATTTGATATAGCGCCTTATCACATCTTCGAGACGTCTTAAAGCGCTTCACAGAATGTACTGTAAAGTGTAGTGACTGTGTATTTTGTGGGCACCTGTGGAATCTCAAGCACTTTGAGACGTTATCCCCGACATCAAAGGTGCTTTATAAGTGCAAATTGTTGTTGTCCTGTAGCTCAGTGGTTAGAGCACTCGTTTTGCAAGTGAGAGACCTGAGTTCAATTCCAGGCAGAGGGCGAAACCTTGGGCAAGTTTCCTTACTCCACACAGAGCCTAATAATAATCCCTCCAAATCCAAAAACAATAATAAAATTGGTGATTTTCAATCCACGACTGTTTGTGGGGCATTGCTGTGCGCAATTGGCTGCCGCGTTCACCCACAAATATACAGTCAATTCACTGTCAATACAGTGTGTTCTGTGAAGTGCTTTGGGACGTCCTCCCAACGTGAAAAGCGCTATATCAAATGCAAGGATTATTATTATTATTATTATTATTGTGTCCTAGTGGAAGATGGCGGAAAGGAGAGGGGAGGAGTGGTAAGCTTTCCAGGAACGGGGAATGGAGGAGCAGAGAAGGGTGTCCCTCTCCCTCATGTTTGTGTCAAATTTTTTACTTCAACCTCAGCATGCACAGTGAGGTCCACATTCTCACCACCTTCTTGCATGAAGGAAGTTCCTTCTCAACTCCCTGTCATAGAGAAGCTGGAATGTGAGAATCAGATACAAAAGGGTGATTTAGTAAAATGGGGAGCAGCGGGATAGACATGACAGGCCAGCTGGCCTCCTCCTCTACCTGAAACCTTTGTCTCTTTACATTAGACCCCAACAAACAAGTGTAAAGCTACAGCAACAGCTGTCAAACTGGAGCCATTTAGACTCCTGCATTCAGTGTACATCACACACTGATGTCTCAGAGCTCGTGTTCCAACTTGCTCTTCTCCACCCCCCCCCACCACTCCCCACCTGCCACTGGGCTGCCCATAACGTGACCGAGCATATCTCCCCCCGTGATTAGTTCTCATGGTTTCGCTTTTCGCTCCCTGATTTGAAGATTTTGGCTCTTGTGGCATGTGAGATGCTGCTCACAAGACATGCTCGGTGGAGTTCAATAAATTGTAGGTCACGGTAGAAAACAGGTCAACAGAAACAATGTCCTCAGAGGATTGCAAACTGCTTTTGTCCCTCTCCTGGGCTTCGGGAGCACCTCCCGTCCCCACTGGGATGGATTTACTGCATTGTCGAAGGCGCCGTCTTTCGGGTGAGGCATGAGGAGCAATCAGCAGACTGGAGCTCGAAGGGCATGAGGGCAGAAGAATAGGACTGGGAGAGATTGGAGAGATAGAGTAAGGCAAGATGGTGAAGAGATTTGACAGAGCTACTGTGGAGTTTAGTGACTGTTTCGGTCGGGGAGAGTTAGTATGTGGTATTGCCGGGGCCATGGATGGTTTGGAATTTGTCTGATCCAGTGTTGAACACAAAACCATCGTTTCTGGGGGGTTAAAATCAAGTAATGTGGGTTTCAGTCCCTGATGGACAAGCACAATGAAGTTGAGGTTTTGCAGCAAACTCTGCCCCAAATAGTCAGGAGCGGCTGCTTGGAACAGTGCCCTAATCCCTCTTACCCGGGTTGGTGTGCTCACTGCATCTCACTGACTGCAGTGTGGGCACATTCCCCCTCGCTTGGCCTGACAAATGCAGGTCCCTCTTCACGGCTGACTCGCCCCGTGTTCGTGCGGCCGTTAATTCCGCTCAAGCTGGGGGGGCAAAACATCCCACAGAGAATGAAAAGTTATCTTAAGCGGATTAAAGTCAAAAGCGCGGCCCGCTCTCTCCCTCTCCCCTTCGGCGTTCCCGACCCCGACGCTTAAGTCAACATTCTTTCATCTTCCCCTCGCTTGCGTGCTGTGTTGGCATTTCGTGAATTTGGCTTTGGCTCCACACGGATCCTTTCACAATGTGCGGCTGAGGCTCAGAGACGAGGTAGTGTTTTGGGATGGCGAGACGGGATGGGGCGGCAGCTTGGATAAGAGATCGTCAGATTGAGATCAAATGTCCACCGAGTCTTGGTCAGTAAGCTTATTGTCTTAAGGTTTAAGATCATGAGATCAGTTTGGATAAAACAGGTTCTTCATCCCTCCACCGCCTCACCCCACAGAAGCCCTCCGCCCGACCGTACTCCCATCACAACATGCTTCTTGGCATCGCTCTGTTCTAGTCATTGTTTACCCACTTTGTAAGGGAATACTTCCTGGTTTCTGTCCTGAGATTGCCTCTTTACTGCCCAGATCTTCGTGTCCCGCTGTCTTGGTGTGTCGGGAAGTAAAGATGGTGCAGAATTGTGGAAAAAAAACACAATTCTGTGAGCGATCTTCAGGCAAAATGGTCACACAGGCTAAGGCTAGATGGAATTCCAACCCTCTGATTTGTTATCAGTGTAGAATCGTGCAAAGCTCGGGAGAGTGAAGGACCAGAGAGGGACAGCTGAGCGATGTTCAAAGTTAGCAAGCAGTTAATGTGTGTTAACCATCTCAAAATACATATACATAACACAAATAATGCTTGCATTTGATACAGGACCTTATCACATCATTCAGACATCTCAAAGAGCTTCACAGGATGTACTGTAAAGTGGAGTAACTGTGTATTTGTGGGCAGAATGCGGCAGCCAGTTGCACACAGCAATGTCCCGTAAACAGCCATGGATTGAGTGACAAATTTTATTTGGGGGATTGTTGTCCAGGACACCGGGAGAGAGAGAGAGAGAAACTCCTCTCTCTTTTTCAATAGCGCCGCGGGATCTTTAACATCCACCTGAACAGGTAGATGGGACCTCGGGTTTAAACAACGTCCAAAGCGTAGGCTTGATCCAGTGCGGTCAGTCGCTGTGGGAAAAGAGATTGTCAGACTGAGATCAGATGACCACCTAGTCTTGGCCAGTAAGCTTATTGTCTTAAGGTTCAGGATCATGAGATTAGTTTGGATAAAAGAGGTCCTTCATCCCCCCAACCCCCGACTGTCCTCCCATCACAACGTGCTTCTTGGCATCGCTGCTGTGGCAAAATCCGGGACTACACTGAGATCTGAGCAACGCTCTCTCCTCTCTTCCGGTCCTTGTACAGGAGTAGACATCGTGTCTGGGCCGACAACCCCCCCCCCCCCCCAGATAAAACTGACCGTTGGCTTTGTGCCTGTTTGCGGGGGACAGATGTCGATGTGTGCCTCTTTTCCCCACAAAACACACCATCACTTAGTTTCCTGTGAAGTACCGTGTGCCACTGTGATGTTGCAGGCGCTGTATCAAACGTAACAATGATAATTATTATTATTATTATAATACTGGGTGATGTTGCCCCTTTTATCTCTTGATCACAAAGTGTTTCGGTGGTTTAAGATTTTGGTGCAGTGAGGAGGAGGAGGAGGGGTGGGGGTGAGAATGTGTGAACTCTCCTTTTTGCGATGTATCATTTCCAAAAAAAAGCAGCATTTTTTTTAATCCCGGATCTGAGCGTCGCGGAAAGAACTAATGGAGTGTTTCTTGGGTTCAGGCTTTAAGTTGGTACGACAAGTCATTGTGTGCATGTTTGCCAGAGGCCTATCGTTGGTGAATGACAGTAATTATCTGGTCTAGACTTAGCTTCACACTGTTCGCATTTTAGCAAAAGTACAAGGGTTTGTGATACGTCTATAAACCACTTGAGGAGAGTTGCCAGCGATGGATTATCAGACCCAGCCAATCTGATCCCTAACAAAACCCACATGGTTTAGAGATGACCTGCTTTCTCTACACAATCTTCAAAGGGACCCACGAGAGTCTGGGCCTTTGATGGGAGTTTTCCTACAGTTGAAATCCTTTCTTTCTTTTCGCCGTTCGCAAAAAGACATGCCCTCGGCTAACTCAGGCTCACTGGGCGTCTCTCCTGGCTTCTCCCCACTTTCAGTTCCTACACCCAAACCTCAGGAACTACCTCCCTCCAACCTCTCTGTCTTCCTACTCCCCGTCCCCCTCTTGTTCTGTCTTTAAGCATCACATCAAATCCTAACTCTTCGGAACTTATGGCCACTTAATAATAATAATAATAATCCTTGCGGTTGACATAACGCTTTTGCACGTCTTCTAGACGTCTCAAAGCCTTTCACAGAATATACTGTAAACTGAATTGACTGTATATTTTGTGGGTGAAACACGACAGTCACTTGCGCACAGCAGCGTCCCCACAAACAGTCGTGGATTGAGTGACCGATTCTCTTTTGAAGGATTATTACCCCCAGAAAAGCCATCCGCCAGTCAACTAACAACCGGGTTCCTGCTCACTGCTGGTAAACAGAGGCGTGTGTGTGGTGTAAGGAAAATTGCCTAAGGTTTCGCTCCGCTCGGGAATCAAACACAGGGCCTCTTGCTTGCGAGGCGGGCATGCTACGCACTACATGATGGGGGGGGCGGGTGTATGTGTGTGTGGTGGGGGCTGTGGAGGGGGGCTGTTCTATCAGTGCCAAGCACTGTATGAACAGTGAGTGCCAGTGCTGGTGGGTGGGCGGATGGACACTGAGGCACAGCAAGCTGCCGACAAACAGGACGGTCTTTATGTTTCTGTCCCTCCTGCCAGTGGCGGCTCACACAACCGTGCAAGATTTTTGCTGAGGAAAGTTGAAACGGGGGAGGATGAGTGAGAAGGAACAGCGGGTTGATAGGAATGTTAGGAAGCATTTATTTGGAGCATTGCTGTCAGACCTCTCCCCTCCCACACATACACACATACACCCCCGCTCCTCCCTTTCCCATCACTATCTCCATTGGTCCCTTACCCACGAAGTTGCCTCACAGCCTTCGGTTAATGTGTGAAGTTTGTGGTATTCCCTCCTTCCAAAGGGAGCAACACTGAATCGCTAACAAGGGGGCAGGAGTTCAGGGCTGTCAGTGGGTGAGTTAAGGAGGAGGTTAGAGAGCTGAGGGTCAGTGGTTTGCTGGAGGCGGCTGACAAAGCCGAGAGCGACGCAGCAATTCAGAGTGAAATGGAAAAGTGTTTGAGAAGGGTGTAGGAGAAAGCGTAGGGAATTTGGGATTAGCTTCCATGAAAGGAACCTGTCTCGGGTCTGGGCTTGCTGGGGCGGTGCTCAGGTTAGCTGATAAAAGTTAGGGATACAGCTCACTTTGCCACCCCCGAAATCAAGAGGAGGACATCAGCCAGGAACAACAACGGCAAAATCACATCTGTAAAGCGCCTTTCACATCAGGAGGACGTCGCAAGGCGCTGGTTTCCATTCCCCCCACCTCAATAATTATCCGGATCAATCACCCCCTAAAGGGTAGGTTTAAAAAAAAATTTGGTCACTCACTCAACGACCATTTGTGGGATGTCGCTGTGCGCAATTGGCTGCCATATTTTGCCCCCAAAATACACAGTCACTCCACTTTAGAGTATATTCTGCGAAGCGCTTTGAGATGTCTTGAAGACGTGATAAGGCACTGTGTCAAATGCCAGGATTATTATTATTATTATTAGCTGAATAACACTTTCAACGACAATTGGTTTGACTCCAGCAGTTACCCAACGCGCACTCTGCCCCCACCCATGTCCTACAAGCCTTGGCTCTCGCCAACCTGCACCTGATACTCTCTTGGATTAGGTGAGGAGGCGACGTCCTTCAGAAGAGAAAGAGAGTACATTCCATTCCGGATACAGGAAAGTTTTCCAACCCTGATTCGGAGACTCTTAAGCACAGCGATGGGTTTCTGTGTGTCAGACCCCGGCTGATCACGGTGATGGGTTTCTGTGGGTGTCAGACATTGGCTGACCAGAAACGTAATGACCTGGTCGATTTGTGTCGCGGGGATACTTCACCACACTGCCCACCGTCGAGGGGTTCGGTTGGAGAGAGGGAGGGGGGAGGGAATGGCTTCACTTCCCTCACACCAGACGCGTCACCATGAAATGCTGATGTCTCGGTGCAGTTGATAAGTTGCCCTATTTGCTGAGTGGATTTCTGGGCTCAGGAGGCGTGTGGTTTGTGTGTGTGTGTATGGTTTGTGTGCGTGTGTGTGTGTGTTGTGCCGGCCTGGTATTCACTGGATTTTGTGTATCAGCAGTTGGATGTACAGGTGACAGTTCCTTTGCTAACCTGTCAGCATTGTTTGCTGTTGCCCGGGTAATCTCACCAGTCTCACTAAGAATCCAGGCAGAAGCTCGGAGCCAAGCCTTGGGTCAATGTTCATCTCACCCCCCTCTCCCCCGCCCGCCTATCTCCCTCTACTTCACAGGCGTTCGGTGGAGCCTGGCTGCGCACAAGTGTTTACTTATAAAAACAGTCACTACACTGTACACGGCACCTCTAGAAACAGTCACAGCACAGAAGGAGGTCGTTCGTCCCCACTCCCCCTCCCATCTGGAAGTGTTTGGGGCGGGGCGAAATCTTAGGCAAGTTTCCTTACTCCTCGTCTCTGTTTACCCAGCAGTAAGTAGGAACTCGGTTGTGAGTCGATAGGCGGAGTGTTTTCCAGAGGGTAACTCGCTTCAAAAAATATATATTAATAATAACAATTTCGTCACTTAATTAGGACGCTGCTATGTGCAATTGGCTGCCGTGTTTTGCCCACAAAATATACAGTGAATTAAATTTACAGAGTATCCTGTGAAGCGCTTTGAGACGTCTCGGAGACGTGATAAGGTGCTGTATCAAATGCAAGGAGTATTTCTTGTTGTCTATGAATCTCGACCACTGATGGAAGTAGTTTACCCACTCAGCCACCAGGCGGGGAGCGTTTTATCAGTGGTTAACAAGCCTAAATGCTCAGGAACTAGTGAACAAAGTTAGTTGTAATTGGTGGGTGCAGTGTCTTGTTATTTTACCCGGGGCGGGGGGGGTGGAAGTTAAGTGGGCATAAGCACAGTAGACGTCTGGCTCTTTTGAGAGACCCCAAATGCCAACTCTTCACCCGAGCACCATAAAGTTTCGCCCACAAAGTACAGTCAATTCACCTTACAGTATATTCTGTGAAGCGCTTTGAGACGTCTCAATGACGTGATAAGGCGCTATGTTAAATGCAAGGATTATTATTATTAGGGTTAGGTTTAGGGTTACCTCTGAGATGCTGAGTCCCCAAGTTGCTCTGCGGCTCGTTTGGACAGGGTAACTGTGGCCTTGAAATTCCCCCTCTCCTTAGCCTGCGAGACCGACTGCCTTGACCTTCAGGACTAAACAAGCAGTGGGTTAGTTTCGGGGTAAATTTTAATCAGCTGATGACCGACTGGATGAGCTCTCCCCAGCCTGCGGCAGTCAGTCAGTCAGTCAGTCAGGACTGTGTAAAGTGCCATTGGCCACACAGCAGATTAGTGCAATTGTGCAATTTGGGGTGTGTTTGACTGTAACTAACACTTTGCTAACCCACTGTAGTTTGGAACTCACTAACTACAGTGCTATCTCCAGCCACTAATATCCAGCTTGTTTGTTCAGTGATTAAGAGATGGTTAGCTTTCGTTGTTAACCTGGTCATTGAGGGTGAGGCAAACCGAGGACCAAGTAACACTCTGTGTCAGTGTCTGTCTCGCAGGAATCCCATCGTATAGTGGTTAGAGCGCTCGCCTCACAACCGAGAGGCCCCGGGTTCGATTCCCGGGCGGAGCGAAACCTTAGGCAAGTTTCCTTATTCCACCCACACGCCTCTGTTTCCCGGCAGTCAGTAGGAACCCGGTTGTTAGTCGACGGGGGTGTGGGGGGGCGGTGATAATAATAATCACTGCATTTGATATAAAGCCTTAACAGCAGCAAAGATTTCAGTGAAGGATGAGAGAGAATTTTTTTCTGAATATACTAACCCCTGTCCAAAAAAAACTCCTTCCCCCACTCCCCAAAATGTGCAGAGACCGTGAGCCCCTCTCTCCTCTTCCTCCTCCCCCTCTCTTCCATTCCGCTTCACCACCTGAACGCACATTGTTTCAGCTGTTGTGAGTAATTTAAGAAATGACTGGATTCCTGTCAGATATTTATGAATGTTTACGTCTGCCGATCTCTCCCCTTCCCCATCCCCCAGGGCCATGTACCTAGAATTAATCCTTCACCCACCCCACCCCCCGACCTCAGGCTGTGTGTCAACACTTCTCCTGCCCCAGTGTAGCTTTCCTGACTCAGTGTGACTCACAACTTGGGGTCCTGCAAGCGAGAAGACCTACGGTTGATTCCCAGGTCGGGGCGAAACCTTCGGCAAGTTTCCTTACTCCACAAGCATCTGTTTGCCCAGCAGTAAGACGGAACCCGGGTGTTAGTCGATTGGCAAATCTCTTTTTCGGGGGTAATAATCCCTCCCAAAAAATGTGGTCACTCAATCCACGGCTGTTTGTGGGGACGCTGCTGTGCGCAATTGGCTGACGCGTTTCAACCACGGAATACACAGTCAATTTATTTTACAGTATATTCTGTGAAGAGCTTTGAGACGTCTCAACGACGTGATAAGGCGCTGTATCAAATGCAAGGATTATTATTATTACTATTATTATTATTTCGCCCACAAATATACAGTCAATTTACTTTACAGTCTATTCTGTGAAGCTCTTTTGAGATGTCGATAAGACGTAAAAAGTGCTGTATCAAATGCAAGGATTATTATATATTATTACAAGCCTCACAACTGGCGCTCAATCTGAAGCTGTGTGGGCGCTGGGACCCTCCCAAGTTGCTGAAGATCTCAGAGATGAGCGGCGAGGCTGAGGGTGGGAGCCTGTGGCTCTATGTGTCTGTGCCTTATTAATGAATGAATTAATCAATCAATAATAATCCTTATATCTGATCCACGTCAGGAGGACGTTTCAAAGCACTGGACTGTAAAGTGTAGTGACTGTGTCTTTAAGACGAACGCAGCAGCCAATTTGCACACCGCAATATCCCCACAAACAGCCATGAAGTGAATGACCAATTTTGTCTGCGGGATTGTTGGCCAGGAAACCGGGAGAAAGAAACTCCCTTCTTTTTCCCAACAGCCCCGCGGGATCTTTAACACCCACCTGAACAGGACGAGCCAGGCTGACCTTGGGGGCCTGATAGGCATTCGGTTTGGGGGGGCGGGGGGAGGGGGGGTGATAGATACTGGTTATTTATTACTTCCCCTTCATTATGATCTCAGAATTTCTGCAGTTAAAGTGGACATTAATACTGTACGTCATTGTTCAACGTGATCAGCATTCCTGGGGATTAGCTCACCCTGTCCATGTCTGCCCGAGGATTGTGAGTGTGTGTGATTTATTGCGTGTCAGATTGCATGTATGTGTGGTGTGTGTGTGTGATTGCACACGTATGTGCAGGGGAATGAGAGACACTCTCCGGGTGTGCGGGAGCTGATTGGCTGATCACTCACCTCTCTGCCCCCAGGACGGGGGTGAAACAGGTGGATTTGAACACCTGACTCCGGGGTCAGAGCTGCACTAACGCCTCTGAGCCGTGTGGGGAGCGATGCCGAGCTTGGATTGCCGGGCTGACGGCACAGCGGTTGCTAAGGGAACGGGAGTGGGTGAAAGGGAATCCGGGCATCTCAGTCTCTTCTTTTATGTCCACCTGAAGAAAGAAAATAGTGGTTGGATTAATGATGGGTGTGACCTCTCTCCCGGCCAAACCCTGCAGGTCCTGGCACAGAACTTCCACCCCGGCTACAGCGGATGTGTGTGCGCGCACATGTGTGTGTGTCTGAGCATGTGTGCGTGTGTGTGTGGATGTGGCTACCACACTCTCCTGCAAATCGCACAGTCACTAGACCTTACAGCGAAATCCCGCAAAGCTCTTTGAGCTATTTTGACGTGATTTGCAACATTTAAATTACGGATAACTTACCAGAGCTCCCGACGTCACATCACATACAATATTAACAATAATCCCTGCATTTGATACAGCGCCTTATCACGTCGTTGAGACTTCCCCAAAATGCTTCACAGGATACACTTTAAAGTGTAGTGACTGTGTATTTTGTGGGCGAAACTTGGCAGAGCACAGCAGCGTCCTACAAACAGCCATGGAGTGAGCGGCCAATTTTACTTGTGGGATTGTTGACCAAGACACCAGGAGAGAGAGAGAGAAATCTTTAACGTTCAGCTCAACTGGCAGATGGATCCTCGGTTTAGCATCTGAACCAAAACACTAATAATAATAATAATAATAATCGTCTGACAGTTCTGTGGCCATCATTTAGGAGGGTTGCGGGAAGGTGATGGTCGAATGGAGCCTTGGGAAGGGCAGAGGAGAGGTATTAAGCGTTGTGGTGGTTGCTTGGTCATGTTGAAGGGATTGGCTTCCATCGGAATGCTGAGTGTAAAGCGCAGGATAAAAGGCTAAAGAAACGCTGCCCACTGACCTGCGCGGCAGTCTGACCGCTCACTGCACATTCAGAAAGCAGCCTCTCCGCCACATTTAACATCAGGAAGAACAATTAATCGTTTTGACGTTTTTGCGCCCAGCAAACAGCCGGGAAACAAGGCAACCGATTCTCTTCAGGGGGATTGTTTCGCCCACAAAACGCACAGTCGATTCCACTTTACGGTGTGTCCTGTGAAGCTCTTTGAGACGTCTCGACAACGTGATAGGGCGCTGTGTCAAATGCGAGGATTATTATTGTTGTCGTCCGGGACGTGGGGAGAGTGACACTTCCTTGACTTTTCCAATAGCGGTGGCGGAGAGAATGGGGAGTGTGGGGGACCTGGGGGTGGGGTGGGGGCACAGCTGAGCTCAATCCTCTCCTCGCTGCATGTCCGGGCACCCACCTTCCAGCAGGAGGCGCTGGGCCGCAGGGCCTGGCTGACCGTGACGCCCTCCGCTGGACGGGCTCCGGCAGAGCCGATGCCCTGTGAGAGGCGACACACACACAATACAGCCTTGTCCACTCCACTCGGCCGCTCCCTCAGCCCTCAGCACAGCACCCTGAGCCCCCAGCGTGACAGGGGATTACAGTGACAGCGCCGCCGGCTCCAGCGGCCTTTGTAAAGCAGATAAAAAGCCGGTGCAATGGTCAGTTAGCACAGGCCGGTCGCCATGGAGATTGCCTGTGGCTTGGCGTCTTATTTGGTGTCTTTACGTGTCTGTATTCTAAATATTATACATGTATCCAAGGCTGGTTCTTACTTGCAGGAGAAGTGTGGGGGGGGGAAGGGGGGGCTGGGCGCGGAGGGCAAGTCTGTGTGTGTGTCCCCCCCAGTGACGAGACTGACTTCATTATAGCAGTCGGGACATTGGTTGTAGACCCTCAACCGGGTGGGGGGAGAGGAGAGGAAGTGGGGTGGGAGAGGTGAAATATCAGATCCTGCTTCCTGGCCATCCAGTGAAAGCCTTTCACTGTGTGTCTTTGTCTCTCTCTGTCTTTTTCTGACTCTTTCGGTCACTCTCTCTCTTCCTCTGTCTCCGTCTATCCCGTTCTCTCATTGTGTCAATACTTATTCTCCAGTATCTCTCTCTCGGGCTCTTGGCCGACAATCCCCCCAAACAAAATTGGTCACTCGATCCAAGGCCGTGCGCAACTGGCTGACGCGTTTCACCCACAGAACCCGCGAGTCAACGCACTTTACAAGTACATTCTGTGAAGCGCTTTGAGACGCTTCGTTGAAGTAATAAGGTCTTATATCAAATGCGAGAATTATGTTTCTCATTAGCGTTGTTGTTGATTGTTGGGAGTCGAACCGGATTAACACCGTACAGCTCACCGTCGCACATCCTGACCGGCTTTGTCTTACTGTGGGACACACTATAAAAAGTGAGCAAAATGTGGGCAGTAGAACCCGATGCCATCGCAGTCAGACCCCCGGACCCTGGGACTGGGAGATGGAGGCAAAGCGGTGTTCTGGTGCCCTCCTGTGGGCACTTTGCAAACTGCAGGTCCCAATCCAAGAATTGTCCGTTTTACAGTGACTTGTGTGTATACAGAGCTCTTCACGTAGGATAGAGCCTCAGAGCGCTTCACAGCGACGGTGTCTGACACAGAGCAAGAGAGAGGGAGGCCGTAGTTGGCCAAAGGCGCAGTTAAAGGTGTCAGTGTTCACAATAACTTTACATTTACACAGCGCCTTTCACATCGGGCGGATGTCTCAAGACGTTTGCTTCACAGAGCCGATGAGGGCCTGTGGGGGGACGCGGGGGGGTGGTGGCTGGGGGGTGGGGGGGTGGGGAAGATAACTAAAAGTGCCGTTGAAAAGAAAGAACTTAATGCAGGGAGGGAGGGAGGGAGGGGGCGATTTATAAGGTGATGAGTTTTAGGCGTGATTTAAAGAGAGATCGAAGGAGGGAGTTCTTCCGGAGGGGACCCCTCATCACGCCTCTAGTCAGGGTGGTTTGGGGCTTTCCCCTGGAAAGCGATCCGCCAATCAACTAAAAATGGGTTCCTACTTACTGCTGGGTAAACAGGAAACTTGTGTAAGGTTTCACCCTGCCCGGGAATCAAACCCGGGTCCTCTCGCTTGTGAGGCGAGCGCTCTAACCACTACACTACTGGACTCCTCAGTTGTACTTACTATTCCACCTCCAGATGGTGCCGAACGCACTTACCCACATAGGGCAGCCCTGGGCTGAGAGACAATCTTCAGCCTGAGTAATGTTTTGACTGAACTGAATGAAAGCAAACCTTTCTCCTCTCTCTGCTGTACTGAGCCGGAATGTGCGGAAAAGAGGGGAGGGGGGCAGGTTCAGGGAGATGGGGCGGTCAGGGAGGTGGGGGTTCAAGGAGGTGGGGGTGTGGGGGGGCAAAGTGAAGCAGAGAATGTCTCCTCCCCAAAACCGGATTCTCAAATCTTTGAAATGATTTGATCTTCGCACTGAGAATTGAAGTGGGAGCTCATGGTCTGGGGGTGTTGACAAGGGCAATATTTGGTGGTGGGTGAGTGTTGGGTGGGTGGGGAGGGTGGGGAGGGGAGGGGAGGAGAGCAATGGGAGGGGAGGGGGTCAGGGCTGCTTCCTCAGGTTCCCAGGCAGAAGTGACCAAAATTGGCAGTAAAGATGTTAATAAATGTCTCTGTTCTCCTAGGCTTGTCATGGCTGTAACACAGGGTCATCATGCGACTGCAGCGGAGTGAAAGGAGACAGGGTGGGTCTTTTGGTCTCTCTGTGTTTAACCACCTCCCCCCCCCTCCCCTCCCCCCCCCCCTCCCCTCCCCTCCCCCCTCCCCCCCCCCTCCCCTCCCCTCCCGGTAACATCTCCCTCACTCCCGGAATTCAAACATTTGTCAAACTTTGTACAAAATTCTCTCTCCTGAAGGTGTTGACTGTTTCTGACCGAAGTTCGGGATATCCAACTGGGTGAGGGGGGGAATCGAGGCCAGAGTCATGTCCACACAATTACACGTGGACAAACCCAGCGCAGTGGTGGGGGCTGTGGGGCCATCTGAGCAGTGATCAGGAGCAAACACCCCGGCCCCCGACCCCCCCCCACCACCACCAACCCACCCAACTCCAATCCCAAACCGCCCAACGCTGCGGGAATAAGACCCTGAACTGGAATCAGTCACCTGGGGCTTGAGCAGAGTCGGCTGCAGTGCCATCACCTGGCCACCAGGTGGAGCAGCGTGAAAGAGTGGCACCACCCAGTGGCCAGGTGATGGCACTGCAGCCGACTCAGTGCCCATTTTAATAAAATTAATAGCTAATTAATGGAATGGTTTCTGTCCAATATTCGCGCCATCTTTTGCTGCACTGCCTCCGAGCAGCTTTATAATAAATAAGTAAATAAATACATAAATAAATACGTTATTTTGTCACTCAATCCACGGCTGTTTGTGGGGACGCTGCTGTGCACAATTGGCTGCTGTGTTTCACCCACAAAATCAATTCACTTTACAGTATATTCTCTTTACAGTATAGACGTCTCAAAGACGTGATGAGGCGCAGTAGCAAAGGCAAGGATTATCATTATCATTATTATTTATACTGTTCAATGTTCTTTGATTGTCTCTGGACAGGGGGACCGGGGTTTGCCTGGGATGGAAGGAAATCCTGGATTGCCTGGGTTCCCTGGACCAGAGGGACCACCTGGACTGAGGGGTTTGAAGGTAGGAGGCGGCGGAATCCACTCGCTCGCTATCTTGCTCCTGGATGTTCCCGAAAAATGTTCTTTAAAAAAAACGTTGTCAGTGAAGCTGATAATGTAAACAAGTTGGCCTGAGCCGCTCCTAAACAAAGGACCCGTGTGAGCGCGAGCTGCAGATTTACTGTTTTACGTGTCTTTTTGCCAAAACTCTGCCCCCATCCTCTGGCCACCAATGGCTGGAGACAGTGTCTGTCAGTGACGGTGACTGGTGGTGAGGGGGGTCGGGGGAGGGTCTGTGATGGTGGTGTTTAATTCCCTCTCTGTTTCTCTCAGGGGGACCGGGGTTCATCGGGCTTTCAGGGACCGAAAGGAATCAGAGTAAGTGTCTCTGCGTGTGTGTGTGTGTGTGGGTGGGGGGGGGGGTATGCTCCTCGGTGTCTCAACTTGGGGGAAGGCTTACTCACCAGTACCTCGGTGGGAGTGGGGGTTCATTCACTCCTCTCCCCCCCCCCCCCCACCCCGAATCCAACCTTAATTCAGAAGGGGATGAGGGGGACGCAGGTGAGAGATAAATTGCAGGGAGGAGGGGGAGGGAGACTTGCTTATTGATCTTAGCCCTGTTATTCACCTCTGTGACGTCTGTGTATTTCGCAGGGACCTCCAGGGCTGCCCGGATTCCCAGGAACCCCCGGAATTCCGGTCAGTATAATCCCGGAGACTGTGCACTGCACACGGATCCGATGAAAAATTAAAATAGGAAAAAATCCCTCATTGGATTGCCTCTCCCACCCCCTCTCCACATCACCTCACATCTCGTATCATTACCACCTTTTATTATTATTCCTCCGGCCTCCTGCATGTCCCTCGTGCCCTGCGTTCCACCATCGGTAGCCGCGCTTTCAGCCACCAAAACTTTTTCTCTATCCCTCCGCTTTGCCCCTTTCCTTCCTCTTCGACCAGTTTTACGTGTCTTTTTGTCAAAACTCTGCTCCCATCCTCTGGCCACCAATGGCGGGGGTCAGTGTCTGACCTTCCTCTTTGACTAGTGCCTTCAGTCCCCATCCCCCCGGCTCAGGCTTGTGCTCCACTACTGTCAAACACTCTGGGACACTACCCTGCGTGAGGGGTGTTATATAAATGCAAGTTGTTATTATATAATAGTAATCCCTGTGTTTGATATACCATCTTATTAGGCGGCTCAAAGCGATTCACAAAATATACCGTAAAGTGAATTGACTGTATATTTTGTTGTTGTCGCTTTCCCAACTCCTCCCTCCACAGGCTGCAGAGCATCCAGAACTCTGCAGCTCATGGCCTCTCCTACTCCAGACTCCATGACCCCATCACCCCCACCCGGCTCCACTGGCTAATCTTCTCCCAGAGAATAGAGCTCAAAATATTCGGCCTCGCCTTCAAGGCCCTCCATGGATGACCTCGTTCCTTCCTACCTCTGTGACCTGCAAAACCCCTATCAACCTGTCCGCTACCTCCGCTCAGCGGGCTGCGGCCAGTTCCATGTTTCCCGCCTCACTCGCCCCACCATTGGCGGTCGGGCCTTCAGCCTCTATGCCCCCAGCCCTATGGAACTCCATCCCACATTCCCTTCGCCTCGCTCTCTCCACAATCTCTAAACGTAGTCTTTCTTACCTCTTTTGAAGGGTCTCCCGGGACAAGATGGTCCTGCAGGAGTCAGCGGTGTCCCAGGCTGCAATGGAACCAAGGTAGTTTGGCGCCCGCAGCCTGTTCTGTTGAACAAATATCTTGTTATGAAATAGAGTTTGACGCTCTCTCCTCTTCGTTCTCTTGCAGGGCGAACGGGGGTTTCCGGGTACCACAGCTTTCCCTGGATCTCCAGGCCCTCCGGTAAGTTCCCACGGTAATGGCAGCAACTGTCATTCCTCCCACCGCCACCGGCAATTCCCAGGACCCTCGCCTCGACCCACCGGGCTCAGGAAGAAGAGAAGAGAAATGGCAGGAAATTGGCTTAGAAACAAAATGGCCTCTGGCGAAGGCAGAGCTGGGAAACCTGCTGAGGCCTATTGGTTTCTGTAAAGAAATGCGTCCTGCGGGAGTTGGAACTTGGCCGTAATCAGCGAGTTACTTGGGCTCGAGTTGTGTCTGCCTTCTCTGAACGTGTTTTTCCTTTTGCAGGGACCTCCCGGGTACCCAGGAGCGAAGGTGAGGCCTAAAACCTTGTCATATTTGTCTCTCACTCCTCGTTGGGCTGTGTGGTTTAGAGCCTGATTCCGAATAACTCACTTCCCCCCCTTCGTTCCCTCCTCAGGGCGACCCTGGTGAAGTGCAGGTGTCGCGGTTGCCAGGGCAGAAAGGAGACCCAGGCTTGCCCGGCCTGCCCGGGCTCCCGGTGAGTATGGGCACGTCCTCTTTGGCTTTGGGTGGGGGGGTGTTTGGTGGCCAGTGGTGCCAGCAGGCGCTCACATGTTTGTCGTGGGCATGTTGTAAAGCTGCTCACACTGGCCATTGAAGCTGGATATTTAGTCGGCGTACAAAATACACAGTTAATACACTTGACAATGGAATCGAGGGAGGGGGACATCACGGTTGGGTGCCCTCCCCCCACCCCACCCACACACCCCTGGGGCTGTTTTGTTTCGAGTCTCTGCTGCCCCCAGTGGCTGGTTAGTGCCGCACGGCATACGATGGCCACTAGATGGCGATGGTACCTTTCTTAAACACGGTGATTCTGACAGATGATCGGTGTGAGCACGACTATCGGGTGTGCGCGTGAAGCTAACCAGCGTCTTGTCTTGTCTCTCACAGGGTCAGTTGGGTACACCCGGGCCCGTTGGCCCAGTCGGCCCAAGCGGCCCAGCAGGACTCCCGGTAAGTAAACTGTCTTCTCACAGCAGATGTGGGTTATAATCTCTTCACAACCAGCGCCTTCCCGAATTCCCTTCAACGTTTGATCACATCGGCCACAGACCAATCCGGGGCCTCCCCATATCCCACTTCTCACCATTTTCTTTTCTCGTTGGCCTTGCTGAGGATCTATCCATCGCCCTCTTCAATCCCCATCCTCACCGGGATTCTGGGGACAGACGTTCCAAAATTGCCCTCCAATCCGTGAAGAATTTCATCCTGGTTTTTGTCGAAGCCCTAACCCCATCTTCGCAGTTTTAAGGCTGGGGGGGAGGGGTGGGGGGGGAAACCCGCTCACTGTTTTTATTGGTCAAATTCGTAAACCCTGAAAACCTCTTCAGCTGAGATCGTTACCCAAGGAAGTGCTCTGAGACGCGAGCCTGCGTGAGGGGTGCGCTATGTAAATGCAAGTTGTTGTTGAACATGTTTTCAGTTCTGCACAAGATGGCGCTGCACTCACTCACCCTGGGAACGCTTGTTATTTTTGTTATTTTCCAGGGTTCCTCCGGACGTCCGGGCCCCGCGGGGCAGAAGGTAAGGCAGACGAACTGTCCGAAGAGCGGGTGGGATTTCTATCATAAAAAAAAGTCTTTGTTTTCCTCAAGCAGCCTGATCTGACGCTGCTCCTTTGCTTCCTCACAGGGAAACATGGGCTTGAACTTCCAAGGACCCAAAGGCGAGAAGGTAAAGGAAAACCCACTGTTTTATCCCCTTGACAAATCGCTCACTCGCCTGCGGGTTGGTGATTGTGCGAGTTGGAGTCTGTTCGAGGGTGAGGAGTGGGGGGGCGCTGGTGGTGGGATGGGATGGGACGCTTGGCTTTATCTCCTCCTCGGCGGGAAAATCACGAGCCACCACATAGCGGACGGAGGCTGGAAGGATGGAGAGTCTGACGGTCGTCCATCGCGGAGACGTCTTTGGCTTCAGCCAGGCAGTGGGTCAGACAGTCAGCCTGAAATGACCCCAGGTATCTGCAGGGTTAAACAAACTGCACCTCAACGTTCCCACTATTGTAGGTTTATTGAGAAACTAGGAGGAGGAGCCCTGTGGGCAGGAGGCAGGGAGGGAGTGAGGCAGGTAGGCAGATAGGGAAGGAGGGAGGGAGGAGAGTCACGGTTTGGGGAAAGAACAAGCTGGAAATAGAGGTTGACTGCAGAGGAACAAGTGGACAACCGGTTCTGACGTATTGGGGAATGGTTCGAGAAGTCCAGAGAAAGAGGGTCTGTGTGATCTGGGACACAGTAATGCCGGTGATAGGAGAAGCCAAAGGAATAGCCTCTCACTCTTTCTCCGTCCAATAACTGTAACTTTTCATTCTCAGGGCGACCAAGGTCTGCAGGGGCCCCCTGGACCCCCGGGGCAGTTGGAACAGTTAAATTCCCCCAGGTCGGACTTCCAGAAAGGAGACAAGGTAACCACCGCCCCTTGCTCGCTTGTCCCACCCCACACCAGACCACGGCTCTGCCGACAGCTGCTCCTCCATGATCTTTGGTGCCATGTGTTGGAGCATGCAAAGCACACAGGTTTATAAGATGATGACAAAGGTTTATAAGGGATGAAGAAGACCCTTTGGCCCATTTGATCTCATCTTTCCAGAACTCCATCCTCCCTTCACAGCTTCTAGTTGTTGCTCAAAATCAGCCTAGCGTTCTGGGCTCAACCTCCCCTGCCCCTCCCCCTTAACCCCATTCCAGCTGCGATTCCCCCTTCTGTGTTAGGAAATGTTTCTCTCTTTCTACTTTTAGTTTAAATTGTCTTCGTTCCCACCCACCCCACACCAACGCCCCCACCATCCACCACCATCCATGGATGAGGTCATTCATCGGCACTGAGATATTTTCCTCATTTCAGCCTGGCTCAGTTGGTAATGCTCTCTCGCCTCTGAGTCAGAAGGTTGTGTGTTCAGGCTCCCACGTCGGGATTTGGATTCACATGGTCTAAGCTGATGCTCCAATGCAGCGCTGGGGAGAAGGGTTACATTGTTGGAGACTCTGTCCTTCAGCTGAGACGTTAAACCGAGGTCCTGTCTGCCTGTTCAGGTGGACGTTAAGGATCTGCAGTGGAGCTATTCGAAAAGAGAAGGGAGTTTCACTCTCCCACAAAATACACAGTCGCTTCACTTGCCAGAATATCCCATGAAGCACTTTGAGATAATAATAATAATCCTTGCATTTGATATAGCGCTTTTCACGTCGGGAGGACGTCCCAAAGCGCTTCACAGAACACACTGTAAAGTGAACTGACTGTATATTTGTGGGCGAACGCAGCAGCCAATTGCACACAGCAATGTCCCACAAACAGTCGTAGATTGAAAATGACCAATTTATTATTGGTTTTGGTTTTTGGAGGGATTACTATTAAGTGTGTCTGGGCGACGGTTAAGGCACTGAATCAAATGCGACAATAATGATCTGTCTTCCACATTTTCTTTTCTGCTCTCACCAGGGTATGATCGGGCCTCCCGGGCCACAAGGTTACCAAGGAAACCCCGGCAACCCTGTGAGTATGATCAGACAAACCCTAAGCGCAGCACTCACCATCTCAAACCCGCCAACCTGCCCAACCGCTGACCGCAACCTTTATGTTCCTCACAGGGTCCCCCTGGCTATGGCAACGTTGGCGAGAAGGGCATGCCCGGGGAACCAGGAAAGCGAGTAAGTCAGAGAACTACCGAGATGTTAGTCACGGGGAAAGCTGGAGCTCTTAGTCTGCAATTTCAAAGGTGGCCACTGGGTGGCTTTGAGGGAGCTCTTGGTTGCGATCGTTTGCCGTTCCACACCTGGCGGCTTTGAGCCTGGAGGACAAGCATTGCATTTGGGTCGCTCTGAGGGAAGGAGAGCGACACAAACCAGCCGAACATCAACATAGAAAAGTGCAGCCGCCCACGTCTGTCTTTGGCTTTGACGGTGTGTTCGGTGGTCAGTGTTTTACACTTTTCTGTTCTCTGATCTCAGCCCTTTCTCTCTTTGTTTTATCACCAGGGAAAACCCGGTAAAGATGGAGAACTTGGGACGCCCGGCTTCGATGTAAGTCCTTGTGGTGAGCAACGAGAGTCTCCCAACAAACCCCCCGCCCCCCAACACACACCCACTGCCCCCAGCACCCCCAACACGCATCTTTGTTATAATGTTGATTCTCTAACAATTCCTGAAGCCTCTTATTATGGTAACGCTGTGTGGAGCTGCTCCAGGGCCTATCAGCCTTTGAGCTTTTTCTGTTTACCACTCAGGGTGGGTGGGGGTGTGGGGGGGCAAGTGGTGATCTGTACGGCAGTAAACGGACGGTGTGTCTCACATTCCACAGGGTCTGACAGGAGAGCCAGGCCGGTCAGGATTCCCAGGCAGAGATGGCGCCAAGGTAAGTGCCACGTGGGGTGGGGGTGGGCGACGGTGTTCAGCCATAAACATTTCCAGGAGCATCTGAGACAATGTGAAGTCTTTGCTGTGAGGGAACCAGAAGGTGGAGGGTTTGTGAAGAAGAATTCCAATGTGACAGAAGGTTTGATGTTCTTGGGATGTCCTCCCGACGTGAAAGGCGCTATACAAATGTAATCTTGTTGTTGATGGGACAACACGGGACTGGTCTTCTTAACAATAAAAAGTGGGTATGAGAGAGGGAGAGCGAGGGGGGCGGGTGGGCGTTGAGTAATGGCGGTCACCGTCGAAAGATGTCGTCCATTGATGGGTACAAGTTTGTGATTTCGCTCTCGATAACTTGATCTAAAAAATCTAAATCTTTTATTTCTCTTTAACGTTTGGGCCTCTCCTGTGTTCATGTTTTTTTTGTTTGTTTTTTAACAGGGTGGGAAGGGCGAGTCGGGTCGTCCAGGTCCTCCAGGCATTGTGAGTAGCAATTGTCTTCTCTTCTCCCCCCCATCTTCCCCCCACGATCTCCCCCTCCACCACCCCATCCTACCCCAACCCCCCCTTAGACGGGGCTCCGGTTCCATCGGGTGGCCAGTGACCAGAAACGGCAGATCCTAATTATCTGCAGGAGACTCACTGGAAAGATAGATCTTCTCGGTCTGATTGTTGACCAGTTATTTTGGGTACAGAGAGAAGAGACCAGTCAGCCCAGGTCTCTGGCGTTCAGCATCCAGCCTGTTCCTCCAGTTTATTAGATCATTTCCCCATCTCTTCTCCGTAACTTTCCCTTAATACCCTCACTCCCCATTTCTCTGTCTCTGATAAGATTATCAGATTTCCATGTGTTTGTCAGACACCGGGCTGATCACGGTGATGGGTTTTGGTGTGTGTTTCCACGACCTGGTTGATTGGTCGAGGGGACATTTTGAAGCTTCACCCCGCTGCCCACTGTCAAAGGGTTCTATTGGAGTCCTGTAGCTCAGTGGTTAGAGCACTCGCCTCACAAGCGAGAGACCTGGGTTCGATTCCCTGCCAGAGGAAACCTTGGGCAAGTTTCCTTACTCCACACACAGCCTGATAATAAGCCCTCAAGAAAAAAAAAGCAATAATAAAATTGGTCACTTCAAACCACGGCTGTCTGTGGGTCATTGCTGTCCACAAGTGGCTGCCGCGTTTCACCCACAAATATACAGTCAATTCACTTTACAGTCTATTCTGTGAAGCGCTTTGAGATGTCTATTATTGGAGGGAGGGAGGGAGGGAGGGAGGGAGAGCAGGAAGGATGGAGGGCAGGCGGATAGCAGCCATGTCACTGAAAGGTCCCACCTGGATGGCATTTGGGCGGGATTAGGAATGGGATTTGGATGGATCTGCTTGCGTGGGCATCTTGCCCTGTGCCCAGTGACCTCCTTGCAACCTGACTCACACAGTAGCCTCGCTGCTTTGCAGACCTTCCCAAGGCCGGGCATCTCAGTCGGACAGAAGGGTGACCCCGGGTTCCCAGGCTCCCCGGGGGGCAGGGGTGACCGCGGTAGCTCAGGTGAGTAGCCTCTCCTCATCGTCCGACCACGAGCACCATCTTTCCCACTCATTCTCCTGCAGCCTTTAAACTGCGCTAACCACTCACCCGCTTTGTCTTGCAGGCTTCCCAGGGCCGCCCGGACCACCAGGATCTCCAGGTGAGTCACAAGCCTCCGGCTGGGTACATCGCTGTCCGTTCCAGTGAAACCAGTCAGCACCCCAGCAGGGGAGGATCAGTATGAATGCCTCCCAATGGTCTCTCGCTCTGTCGAGGCCAGTCTGCCTGCTTGGGTGGATATCAATGATCCTATGACACTGTCCGTCAATCGGGGTCAGTCTCTCCACTCTAAATCAGAAGGTCATGGATTCAAGCCCCCACACCAGCATTGTGCCCCCCCACCCCCCAACCCCTCGCTCCTCCTGGCACAGTGTCTCATCACAATGCATGATGGCCAAGATTGGTGACTAACCCTGTGTGAAGGCCAGGATGAACCCCCACCCCCGAAAACCCCGCTGTTTAATGGTGCAGTGGACAGGGGCTACCAGCAGAGGGCGTAACATTGAGTTATACCTTGGCCCTGACTTGTCTGAACCCATTTCTTGCCCCCACCCCCCGCAAACACACACTTCGGTAGCAGCGAAGTGTCCCGTCCAACAGTCACTTCACTCCCAAAGGACTTCTTGATTTCTCTCTGTTTGCTAAGCCATTTTCTTTTCCCTTCCTTCCTGTTGTTCTTTCTTCCAGGACAACCCAGCATAGGCCCACCAGGCACCCCAGGTTTCCCTGGAGAACGAGGCCAGAAGGGTGACCAGGGCCTGACTGGTCCCACACTGCCAGGGCCCTCGGGGTTGCCTGGACAACCAGGCCCAAGCGGACCCCCGGGACCTCCAGGCCGCCCAGGAATTGCACGTAAGTCTTTTTTCCTAACTGTAAATTATTCATAAACAGCAGCAGTGCACAGTTAGGAGTAAATGTCATAATAATTATTATTATTGACAACAATAACATCTTAAATAATGTCCGCAAGCAAGTTCTTGTTGCTGAGATTGGAGCGGGAAGGAACGTGTTACCCGCTGGGCTCTGGTGGCTGAGCTTTGGTTGTTTTGTCTCTTCAGAACCGGGGATTGGGGAGCAGTGCCAGACGGGAAATCCGGGGCTGCCTGGGGCCCCGGGGCCCCCTGGCTTCACGGGGGAGACTGGTCTGAAAGGTGAGGGCTCTTTATCCACAGCGTCCACTCGCCCACCCGCCCGCTGACACGACACCCGTGGCTGTAAGATGGGGCGTGCCAGACTCAACAAGCGCGGTCTCTATTGTACCATGTGGTGTGTCACCACCCTCTGGGCTGAGACCGACCTGGAGATCTTTGTGGAAGAATTTCAGCACCTGAAAAAAGAAGAGTTTTAAAGTGCTTTGAGATGCTCTATCCCATTTCTCCTTCAACCTTTAGGTGATCGCGGAGACACTTGTTTCAACTGCATTGGCACAGGGCCCGGAATTCCTGGCTTTCCAGGACCTCCCGGATTCCCTGGAGAACCAGGTGGGTTAGTGTGACCGCGAGGAGCTTCGGCTAATTGGTTGAGCGTGTCGGCAGATTGAGGTGTGGGGGACTCTGAGCTTACAGTCCAGGCTGAGGCTCCAGCGCAGTGCTGGGGGGGAGAGCGCACCGCATCATCAGAGGTGTCGTCCTTTGGATGAGACGTTAAACCGAGCTCCCGTCTGCGCCCTGTTCAGGTGGATGGTAAAGATCCCACGCTCTGTTGGAAAAGAGAAGGGAGTTTCTCTCTCCCTGGTTCCTGGATAACAATCCCCCAGATAAAAAATTGTGCCTTCACTTCATGGCTGTTTGTGGGATCTCACTGAGAGCAAATTGGCCGCTACGTTTGCCTACGAAATATACAGTCACTACACCTTACAGTGAATTCTGTGAACTCAGCACAGATCAAGGCTTCACCCTGCGACCATTTGTTGGTAGGAATCAGTGCAACACAGGACAGCGCTGCCTTTACCTCAACTGGGAAATCAGGATAGATGGGAAACCACTCGCTGAGTCCTTCTGATAAGATTAATTCTCACTCACAAATGTTTCTCCAAATCATTTAAATTCCACCCGTTTCCCATTCGATGGTCTGTAACGTTATTCATGTCACGCTCACACTGAATGGGCTTTCTTTCCCACCTCACTGGGCCCTCGTATCTCCACATCGCTCGTCATTTGACTTGACTTATCTCGGTCGAAGCGGGAAAAAGCAGGTCAGTTAATTACCATTCCCTGGTTTCAGGTCGCCCGGGATTTCCTGGAGGGAAAGGAGATAAAGGACTACCCGGACCTAGGGGACCCACGGGGCTGACTGTAAGTATTTATCCAAAGTGGCCGCGACCATCTCCCAAACACCTCAAACATGAGAAGCCGTGCCTGAGACAAGGCCACAGAAGGAGACATAGGAACAGGCCTGTTCTGCCATTCTATAGGATCATGGCTGATCTGTACGTCAACTCCAATTACCCACTCTTGCCCCATATCCCTTTGGCCCACCATACATACCTGTTGCCAGCTCTCTGAATGAGCTCTGTTTAGTCCCACTCCCCTGCCCTCCTTTGCCCCCAACCCCCGCCTCCACCCCACCACACACAGCACATACACTTTTTTCTTTTTCCAAACTTTTGTCTCATTCCCTTTTAAAAGCACATAATAATAATAATAATAATAATAATCCTTGCATTTGATATAGCGCTTTTCACGTCTTCTAGACGTCCCAAAGCGCTTCACAGAATATACTGTAAAGTGAATTGACTGTATATTTGTGGGTGAACGCGGCAGCCAATTGCGCACAGCAATGTCCCACAAACAGTCGTAGACCAATTATTGTTTTTGGTTTTGGAGGGATTATTATTAGGCTCTGTGTGGAGTAAGGAAACTTGCCCGAGGTTTCGCCCTCTGCCTGGAATTGAACTCAGGTCTCTCGCTTGCAAAGCTTGCATTCTGCTTCAGCTGCTAGTTTTTGGTCACTGTGTTACGTGCCTAATAAATAAACCCTCCTAACCTCACTTTTGGTTGTTGTTGTCTTCAGTCTCTCTGACCCCACCCTCTGGAACTCCATCTCGCAACCCCTCCGCCTCGCCTCCTCCCTTGCCTCCCTCAAGGCCCGTCTCAAGGCCTTCCTCTTTGACCACAGCAATGGTAATCCTCCCAGCCCCAAACCCTCCCTACCCTCTACCCCTCTTGACTCCCACCCCCATCTTGGATGTAATCCCTTCATTGTCTGGCGCCTTGGGACATCCTCCTGTCGTGAAAGGTGCTGTGTAAATAAATAAAATGTTTGTTGTCCAGTAAACACTAACAGTTGGTTTCACTTTCAGTGACTTTGATACTCTTGCTTCTCTTTTGGTTCTTTCTAGGGGGGGACTGGTACCCCAGGGTACCCGGGGACAGCTGGTCAAAAGGGCGAGTCAGGAGGCGGCTTCGGTTTTCCGGGTCCGAAAGGTGACCGAGGCGACCCTGGCTTCTCAGGACCCCCAGGACTTCCGGGATTGGATAGAGGTCCAGGAAGAGATGGGGCGCCTGGGCTACCAGGGCCCAAAGGCGAACCTGTAAGTATTTCTGCTACTCCAGGCATCCAGGGAAATGAACCATGCTCACTGGGGTTGGAGTTGGGTTGGGGCTGGGTTTGTGGGTAAGGTTGAGGAGGGTTTGGGGGCTGGGGTTGGAGTTAGGTTGAGGGTTGGGGAGGGGTTGAGGGCTGAGATTGGGGAGGGGTTGGAGCTGGAGTTGGGGATGAGATTCAGGGCTGGGGTTGGAGTTGGGTGATGAGGCTTCCAATTCAAAGACTCATCTTTTTGAAATTGAGAGCTAGAGTTCCATGCCCCCAGAGTAGACTTTCCATCAGTCTACGTTCAGGGAAAGCGAGCGGGAGAAAGGTCCTGACCACCATGTCTCTGCGCTGAAGACATCGGTGTGAAAATCCTTGGCCATGTGACGAGAACAACCCACATTCTGTTCAGTTAACGGCAGCGGAACTCTTTCAGGGTGGACTGGCCTTCAAAGGGGAGCGAGGCCAACCAGGAAGCCCAGGGCAACCAGGATTCCCAGGAGACCGAGGGCCGCCAGGACCACCAGGGTTTGGTCTCCCAGGTCCCATCGGTGGAAAAGGTGAACAGGGAGTGTCAGGCCGGCCAGGATCGCCCGGAATCCCAGGTGGGTCTTGTGTGTATGTGTGTGTGCCAACTCCCACAGATATTTGAAAGAGCTTCTTGTTTGATTCAGGCTCCGTTAACCCTGTGAGCCAACGCCCTATCAGGTAGGAAGCCGGAGGAATCTTGACAGCGAATGCCCACAGTGGCAAGCTGCAGTTTTAGCTGACTGACTGTCAATGCAAGCACTCGGGGATTTACCAGCAGGTTGATGTTTCCTACACTGACATGGGTCAGGGCTAACCCTCCTCTGTTCCTTGCAGGTCCCAAAGGTGAATCGGGAAGAACGATCAGCCAACCTGGACAGCCCGGCTCTCCAGGGCCTCAGGGTGAATCTGGGCTGCCAGGTATCCCAGGTAAAGCCACCCAGAGTCCAGCATCACGGTCTGACTTGTGGGTTGGGTTTAACAATCCATGTGCAATATCCGTGTGCATATGAATGACCTTAGTTATGTACACGTATTAATTTTCAGGTGGGGTGGGGGGGCTTCCCTAAACCTTTTAATTGGTTAATTATTGTAAATAAAGGCACCTGCATGCTGTTCAACCTGCAAATTAGACCCAATGGTACATGTACGTCCTGTGTCATCGATCGTTGAGGTCAAGAAAAGCTAGTCAGTGGAACATTTTGCTAGGAAGCTGCTTTGTAACCTGGGCGTCCTGTATACTGTATAGATTGTAGACTGACTTTCCCACCATCTGTCCTATAGGTGACCCTGGCCTGCCCGGACAGCCTGGTTTACCAGGTCAGCAAGGACTGAAGGGGGATCCGGGGGTGCCGGGGATTGGATTCCCAGGGCCACCAGGGCCGAAAGGTAGGTTCCTGTGGATGGATATCGATGGATCGAGCTCTGTGCTCCCGAAAGTAATATTTTGATGGTGTGTGTTGTCCATTTAATCTTCCCAGGTTTCTTGGGACTGACAGGCCCACCAGGGCTTCCAGGGGGTCCGGGGAGACCAGGGTTGGATGGGTTACCAGGTCAACCAGGACGTCCTGGGTCAAAGGTGCGTAATTTACTGTCTCTTTGGTGACTTTCTGAATGGGCGGCAGGAGGAGTCCTGTAGAGCACTCGCCTCGCAAGTGAAAGGTCCCGGGTTTGATTCCTGGGCAGGACAAAACATTGGGCACGTTTCCTTACTCCACTCGCCTCTGTTCACCTAGCAGTAAGTAGGAACCCGGTTGTTAATCAATTGGAGGATTGCTTTCCAGGAGTAATAAATACTCAAAAATAATAATAATTTGGTCACTCAGTCCATGACTCTTTGTGGGACACTATTGTCGGCAATTGATTGCCAAGTTTCACCCACAAAATACACAGTCACTCCACTTTACAATATATTCTGTGAAGCACTTTGAGTTGTCTCAATGACTTGATAAAGTGCTGTATCAAATCCAAAGATAATTATTACTATTTTAAGCATGCAAAAACAGCTGAGAGCCTATCAGCCCCATTTTGTGGTGGGAGGGTAGAAGTGAGGGCTTGATGGGTTGAATGAAGGAAAGCACGAGAAGACAGTCCATCTTCAAAAAATTGGTGAGATTGTTTTTCCTCACACAGGGAGATCCAGGGCTCGGGGTACCAGGGCCAATGGGGCCTCCCGGGACACGAGGCATTGATGGGCTGCCTGGATCCAAAGGTGACACGGGATTTCCCGGGTTACCAGGGTCATCGGGTCGCCCAGGATTGGATGGCACATCGGGGGTCAAAGGTAAGCGTTTTGAATGTTTGCGAAGGTTGGTTGGGCCAATGGATTGGGAGATGGCTCCCAAGCAATAAGATGTGCCCACCCAACCCAGAACCTGAAATAAATTCAGTGAAGAACATTAACTTTGTTCCTCAACAAAACATCGGTTTTATAACCCGTTGTTATTTTTCTCTTCCCATCTCCCTCCCCCCTCTAGGTGACCCCGGTTTACCAGGTCCCCAGGGTGCTACCGGTGGCCCAGGTAGCCCTGGGATTGGTGGTCAAGGTCTTCCAGGCCCGCAGGGTCTGCCTGGGTCTCCAGGGCTACCAGGTAGGAATTGCCACAGCTGTGCCTCGTTTAGTAGCCCAGCGTCTAGATAGATCATAAAGTGCTCATTGTCCTGTGTATCGCCTCCTCTATACACAGAGGTTTCAGACATCAGCAGTTGCTTCAACAAGGTCCACGACCCCTCCTATTCTCGGGCGTTCTGATTATGCAGAATTTTAGAAAACGGCCTCAAATCCGACCTCAAATTTGCAGCCTTTAGATTCTCGGAAGCCCCAATTCTGACCCAACCATGTACTTTTGAAGATGGTGATCTTGAGCCTAAGAAAGAACATGCTCACACCATGTTTCCTGTGGCCGGTCTTTTTTTTAAGAGGAAATTTGACAAAGGGAAACAAATCCAACTCTGGATTAATATATCTCAAGTGAAGAATTACTGGTGAATTTACGCTAACTTGGGGTTTGGGTTAACAGCCCACATGCAAAACTTTGCGAGTTGGGCCAGCCGCATGCAAAGGCAGAATGAATGGCAGGATGGAATCCTTTAACTTGAGGTCCACGGACAGACCAAGATTGCACGGACAGACTGTCTCCTGTTTCAATCACTGACGCTCTTCCCACAAGCTTAACACACGCCTGCTTATAATCAGACAGTTCAGCGTACTAACCTGTGACCACGGGGTCTGACGTGTGCTTTCCATTTAGAAATGCCTTGGGTATCAACTGGAAATTCCCCCTCCCACCCCCCACCAACCCCCCCCACAGTCACCCTGCCCCTCAATTCCAATAACTAGGAGCTGGAACACCCTTCCTAATAAAGCCTGTGGAAGTCACTATTGAGATGGATGTTCGGAAAGAACCACCACCTATTCGGTCCGTTACGTTCCGTGTTTACGCTGCATGTTAGACTCCAGAGCATGACTTCAGTTAGGCATCCAATGTCAAGCACTTGCTAACTAACCAAGGCTTGTGTTTTCCACTTCTCCATATCTCTCTGTTCATGTTGTGTGCAGTTTGATGGTAGGGGACCATCCAGGTATCAATATTGCAGAGGTTGAGTGTGGGAGGTTGAACAGGCAGAGCTGATGGCTTTACAGGACAGAACAATTGGCTGCTCCCAATAACACTGCCTGAGTCTCGCCTGTGACTGGGATGATGAATGCCTTTTAGAACGAGATGAACCAGGATTTTGGAAGAATTTCGCCAAACAAAAGCCACCGACACTGGGAAACAGCTCTACCCACCCGCCCGCCTCGCTTCTCAACCGCCCCGAGGCACGCTGGCTCGTTTTATAGGGAATTTTTATTTTAAAAATTTGATGAGCGGCATGGGGATCAAAAAGATCAATCAATCGTCAATATTGATACTTGGGTGTTATCGAGTTTTTTTATGAAGCATTTGCTGGCGGGGGCGGGCGGGGGGAGAAGAAAGAAAACCATTTTTTTGAAAAAAATGTTTTCATTAACCTGTGTTTTTGAAGTTATTTCAAACTTCAATCTGCTTGGTTTTGTTTTCTAACCAATGACTGACTGGCTTTACGGGCTACCTGTAACCGCTTACTGGTGACTGCCAACTGCCGGGCGACCCTAACACGCGGACCTTTCCACCTGCTCAGGGCAACCAGGTACTTGCTTTCGGAAGTTGCCGGTGGTTTTAATAGATTCATTGAAAAGGCGTTCTGTGTTGGTTTTTTTTTGCTTTTCTTTTGACTTTCCGCAGAGGGAGATAACAATATCTGTGCCCTGTGTTCCTCTATGTCACTTTGTGGCGCTAGGACTGAATGCCAAAGACACAGACATGCTGGACACGCACACTGACGCGGGCTGGACACGCACACTGACGCGGGCTGGACACGCACACTGACGCGGGCTGGACACGCACACTGACGCGGGCTGGACACGCACACTGACGCGGGCTGGACACGCACACTGACGCGGGCTGGACACGCACACTGACGCGGGCTGGACACGCACACTGACGCGGGCTGGACACGCACACTGACGCGGGCTGGACACGCACACTGACGCGGGCTGGACACGCACACTGACGCGGGCTGGACACGCACACTGACGCGGGCTGGACACGCACACTGACGCGGGCTGGACACGCACACTGACGCGGGCTGGACACGCACACTGACGCGGGCTGGACACGCACACTGACGCGGGCTGGACACGCACACTGACGCGGGCTGGACACGCACACTGACGCGGGCTGGACACGCACACTGACGCGGGCTGGACTATTTTAGTTCAGACAAATCATAGAAATAATAGCACAGGAGGAGGCCTTTCAAGCCAGCGAGCTTAAAGCTGTTCCCGCTCCTCCATTCTTGCTAACAACTCTAATCCAATTTCCTGCTCTTTTTTCTCTTCGGATGTTTATCTAGTTCCTTTTAAATGTTCCACCTTGACCGCTGCTTGTGACGCTGGGTTTCCTCTGCCTGATGCAATTTTTCTTCTAACCGCCCCTTTAACTCTTCCCGTCAGCACATCGTAGCTTGCTCGTAAACAGATACTCTGTAACCTGCTAACTCCATACTGACCTGGCCGCTCCCTCCGATCTGCCCGCTCCACCATCAGGGGTTGGGCCTTCAGCCTTTCTGCTCCCTCCCTCTCGAACTCCATTCCACAGTCCCTTCGCCTCCCCCCTTCTTTGCCTCCTTCAACGCCCATCTCAAGACCTTCCTCTACCACGCCTTCGGTCACCCTCCTACTCCTACCCTGCCTGTCCTCCACCCATCTTGATCCAACCCTCAGTTTGGGTCCAAAGCCTTCACTGTCCAGTCTGGGCTGCAGCTAAGGCTAAGGTGTAATGTTGAGTAGCGTACGAGCAACGTTTACTCTGCATCTACCAATGCTTTACCTGATCACCTGACCCCACTGAGGAATACTTCATATCAACATTTGAGCAGAGTGAGTGGGAACACACCCCAGGACTGACCTCTTTACTTTAAGTATAACATTAATCTCCTGCCACATGTCCCAGTTTAACACCGTGCGGTCCCTTTGCCATCAGAGCCAACAGCCGAGAGAGCTCTGAACACCTTGTTCCTCATTACAGATCGAGGACAACGTGTTAACTAGAGACCGCTGCCGTGGTTGCGTAGTTTGAGATCAGAAGAGAGGTTCCGATGAAGAAGGCCCTTTGGTCTACTTGATCTCCTTCCAGAAAACCAGTCCCACCATCACTCAGTCACGGCATCCAACTGTTTCCCAAGAGATAGTAAAGCTAGTCGGGTTAATCGATAGAGATCGGTAATACCTTCTGCGTACCCAGACTTTACATTAATATTATTATGTAAATGTTCTGCCCCACCCTGGGAGAAGACTGAATGACTAGCACTGGGAGAAAAGGGGAGTTATGTTATAACATTGGGTGGGAGGGAGGGATGAGCGATTTGGTTCTTTCCTATCTATGTGTTGCAAAGTGTGCTGGTGCTAACGTGTTTCCTGGTGCAACCGTAGGGATACCGGGTTCCAGTGGCGAGAAGGGGGACCCTGGGCCTTTGGGGCTCGATCTCCCAGGTCCTCCTGGCGACAAAGGAAACCCAGGATTCCCGGGAGGCCCTGGGGCAATAGGTCCTCCTGGCACTCCAGGTCCTCCAGGAAGAGACGGATTCACAGGCTTTCCCGGTGAGTGGAATTTCCTGCCTCACACCTATCAAAATGACAAGGAAGAGGTGCTTTACAAAGACAATGTGGAGCACAGTGGGAAGTAAGGAGGAAAACAGAATGAGGGAACCGATGGCACGGATTGAAGTATGATGTATGTCGTCAGAGGGTCTCTGAGAGGAGAGGGAGGGTGTGGGGCGGAGGGAATTTGGCCGGGGAGATCCAGGGGAAGGATCTGGAACACATTGTGGCTCTGGTAAAAGGACATTGTTCTTCTCTGCCTATATGTGTGCCGGTTGTTTTTCGAGGGTGAAAGGAGATCGGCGGTAGGAGATTTGCTCCTGGTGATTGATTTCCTTTCTCTTTATCCACAGGTGCTAAGGGTGATATGGGTGTGATGGGGACTCCAGGGCCCCAAGGTCCAGCTGGCTCTCCAGGGATCCCTGGCTTTCAGGGTCCAAAAGGTAAGTGGCAGGAAAACATTTACCAGTAATTATTGTCAAGTGAAGTGACTGCTTTTGTGGACACCCAATAAAGGAATGCACAGGCAAGGAGCCCTCTCTGATCGCTGCTGATACGAGTGGAATAAATTGAGGAATAAATTGACTGGACCGAGCATGGTTGCTTCTGCCTAGGTGTCTAGCCCTTCCTGAGGCTGGAGAGAGATGCTTATTGGCTGTCTTGTAGCAGCCTGGAGGGAGGGTTAATGATGACTTTTTTTCATTTGGTTTCTCTTTGTTCTTCTGACCTGGATCTGTTTCCCAATGTTCAAGGTAATGAAGGACGTCCAGGTTCCTCCGGAAGTACAGGTCAGCCCGGATTCCAAGGTGTAAAGGGCGAGGCTGGCATCCCTGGCCCTCCTGGATACATTGACCCCGCAATGTTTCAAAGAGGCCCCAAAGGAGATCCGGGATTTCCAGGTTGGATGATCCTTCCTTCCTTCTTCCTTCCTCCTCCCTCACTCCTTCCATCCCCACTTCCCTTCCTTCAGTAAAGGCACTTGATACAATTCTCCACGACCACGTATCATGTCGTTGATGTGACTTGAGGGGAAAATGGTCAAGGGGATGTGTGGAGGAGACTTGCAACTCTTCAGTCTTCTTTTATTCAGTCGCAAGTCACAAGAGAGATTCGGGCCCCACTTGATGGCATCCTGCCAGGAAACTCACCCTACAACATCAAGCTGTTTCTTAACCGAGTCCAGTTTTCCGGCCTCTTTGCACCTTTCCCAGCAACCTTGTTCCAGCTGTTGATGTCACTCAATGGATAGAATTGGTTGTGTTTGTGAGTGTACAGTGCTCAGTCAGCGGCCATGTTACACGTGACAGCAGGAACCCCAGTCGAATTCCAGGGTCCACTTTGTCTTTCCTTGCCCACATCTCTTCTCTCTGATCTTCTGAGGTGTTTTTGTGCCTGTCACCCTTGCTCACCACCTACACAGCTCAATGTTAAATGCTTGAAATTCTCCGATGGCATTAGTGCTCCATCTCTAACCATGGGCCCGGAGTGAGCAGCCCTCAGGGTAACAATATCCAATGGCATCTTTAGCCTTGCACAAGGTATGCCAGTAACAGAGATGTCCCATGTACCAGCAAAACATTTCCCAATGTATTTAAACATTGGACTAATTTGGCACGCCAACAATGCAAGAAAAACTCCAAAAGACAAGGTACTGGAGCACACATTACTCCGTACTCGCGGGTCTAACTGGCTTGAGAAGTGTGGGGTTCATGTGGTAAAACATTTTCTTCTCTTGTTTCTAGGTTCGCCCGGGTATTCGGGTGAAAAGGGTTTCTCGGGTTTACCTGGCAACCCAGGGGCACTGGGACAAGATGGTCCACCAGGATCACCTGGAGGGTCAGGTGAGAGCGAAAGGCAAAGAGTCACCAGCTATATTATATACTGTGAGGAGGGTCCCAGTCATGGTGGTGATAAACAGGCAGAACTTCACATGCGACTCCCTCAAAGTGGAGTCCCGCAGCATAGTGGTTAGCGCGCTTGCCTCGCAAGCCGGTTTGATTCCCCACCGGGACGAAACCCCTCAAAGCAGTTCATAGGATCTCACTGTAAAGTGCAGTGACTGTGTATTTTATAGACATATGTGGCAGGCAGTTTGGGCCCAGCAACAGCCACAAAATGAACGACTATCTGTCCAGGGAGTGGACCCGATGTGCGTCTGGACATTTTCCTGCTCTTTCTATGTATTGGATACAAATCAGCGACGTGTCTGTTTCCAAGCGACGCTTCACATATATTGCGTCATGTGATGTAACAGCAATAATGGGTTGGCTGTTGAATAAATATTTTCAAGGGTAGTGATGGGGAGGTGGGGGCAGGGAGGAGGACGATGTCTCAAGGAATGGAGAAGAACCCCCCCCCTCCACCCCCCCACTTCTAGGGAGAACGATTGAGAACTGAACATTTTATATCTTATTATTTTTAGGTCCCAAAGGAGACCCAGGATACCCGGGGCAGTCTGGCCTTCCCGGGGCACCAGGCCAAAAAGGATCAATGGGAGAAATGGGGTTTCCAGGTACGGTTCTTCACGGAAAACATGTTGCTAGACAGTCATCCCCAAACGGCCTCAAAACCCACCCTGAGTTTGAGCTCAACATCAGCCAGAGCTATACAATGATGAGAGGCGCGAGTGTAGGAGATATTATTTGATCCTGCGATTCCTGAGAACTGTATGTTTTTGTTGTTTCTTTATGTGTGTGTTCCTGTGATAAAGGGCAGATGTGATGCGAATTGTTATTGGCATTCTGCAGGTCCATCGGGTGCTAAAGGTTTTCCAGGAATATCCGGGCGTCCTGGGCTTCCAGGTTCCTCTGGTCTCCCAGGATATAAAGGTGAAAAAGGTGACTCGGGGGTGCCGTCAATTGGCTACCCTGGGATTCCTGGGCCTAAGGTGAGTCTCGATTGATCTCCATGCAGAATTCCATTCACCGCAAAATGTCACTTTGCTGTCTTTTCTGTGGGGGGAGGGAACTGTCTCCCTCTCCTGCCCGCCTTAACCAGCTCTTCCTCCTACTCCCATGAGCGTAGCTCCCCTGTTCTCCACAGCCTGACACTTCTTTGTCCTTCACTACCACAATCGTGACCCAGGCAGAGAACAGATGCACTCTCCACACCCTGTGTGCACCAATTCTCCTACACAGCAGACTGTTTGGCAGATCCTTAAGTCCCCTAACCTCTGCACTTAATCTCCCTACCCCTCCATCTCAGCCCCTACTCTATCTCTCTTCAAGTTCCGCCTTGAAACCTAGCTCTTCGGTCATGTCGGTGGTCACCTATCGTTTCTCCCCAGTGATGTGAAGGGCACTACAGAACCAAAATATGTTGTGTGTGTGTGTTTGTGTAACTATATTATATAATGTGTGAGTTCTATTATATACATTAGTCAAAACCTTCAAATATCAAAATACCATTTATCAGAAAGTCTGCTGTTTATATGGTGCTCAATCTTGGTCTGTTGAGTTAGTCCCAGTCACCCAGACTTTCTTGGATGACTGGGACTAACGTGAATGTCTTCTCTCTCCACTGCTCTCTCACTTGTCCCCTTTCTCTCACCGTTTCTCCTGTTCAGGGTGATCCAGGTTCGCCCGGTTTCCCTGGCATTGCTGGAGTCAAAGGTACTCCGGGAAGCCCTGGTCTGCCTGGTCTCCCAGGGGCAACAGGTTATAAAGGAGATCGTGGCCTTCCAGGGTACCAAGGTGAGTGTCGCCCAATTAGCTACTGAGCTAAGCTGCGCTGAGCTGGAGAGACTGCAGCGTCCCCCATTGGAGGGAGGAGGCATTGTAGGTGTGGTCAGAGAACAGGGGCATTCTGGAGCAAGCCATGCACACCCGCCATCTTGGATGCAGGCATCAAACTGGATGGACGAAAAACTTTTCACCACCTCTCTCCTCTTTCCTATGCCTCCCCCAACCCATTCAAAATAAAATGCAAAAATAGAAGTATATTAATCTGGCTTTGGGAAAGAATTAGAGTGGCCTATTATATATATATATATAGATAGATATCTTTGAACTAGGTGACTTTGGACTCAAGGAGTTTGGGCATCTTTGCCCTTTGAATGACCAGTCACTGTTTGGCAACTTGCTTCCATATGAATTCTGCGTTCTGAACACTTGGCACAAAGAGTCTTTATTCTCAGTGTTGGCAATCATTTTTCTATGAGGCTTTCACTCACCACATCATTTGTTGTTTCTTCCTCTGACTTACAGGTAACCCTGGCATCACTGGCCCCAAGGGACCTGATGGTTTGCCAGGTGGGCCAGGTCTGATGGGACCACCTGGGTTACCAGGTATGTGGCAGGCAGCGTGAAGCAAATTGGAATGAACTCTAGGCTTGATTGTTCAGGTATCTCTGGGCTTTGATGCCAGTCTGTAGCTTAGTGATTAGAGCACTCACCTGGGTTTGAAACACTGGGCAAGTTTCCTTACTCCCCACACCTCTGTTACCAGCAGTAAGTAGGAACTCGGTTGTTAGTTGATCGGCGAATTGCTTTCTGGGGGGAAATAATCCCTTCAATCGAGCGAGTTTCATTTCTTTCATAAACTATATATTGCATTTGGATCTGAGTGACGCAGCAAATTATTTTATTTAGAAGTAATATTTTTCACGTTAAATCTGAAAATGTAAATCAAGAGACGTCAGTGATGTAAAGGTTTCTACCTTTGAACGTATTCTTGTGGAAGTTCATCCCCGGATAAAGGCACTGATTCTCTTTCTCTCTTCTGGTACTGGTGAGGGAGCGGATCTAAGGAGAGGAGATGTTAATAATAATTATATTTGATATAGCGCCTTGTCACATCATTGAGACATCCCAAAGTGCTTCACAGGATATACTGTAAAGTGTAGTGACTGTGTATTTTGTGGGGGAAACGAGGCAGGAGAGGAGATGAGGAGTGGTGTGAGGGATAGTGGAGTATAGACACAGACATTTTGTGGTGTGGTTGGGCCTCACAGCCTGTTTACGCGCTGCAGTGTTGTGTGGAATTAATTGATGGCTCTGTTTGCAGGTGAGGGGGGACGCCCGGGGCTCCCGGGGCCGACTGGCGAGAAAGGAAATCCGGGTCGTGACGGTATTCCAGGCCCCGCTGGGATGAAGGGAGACCCAGGTTGGTTCGTGCCCCTCAGCACTCAACCCAACCGGGGCGTGGGAGAAATTATAACAGCAATGGTGCCTTCTATAATGCTCCCTCTCGGCTGAGTGTCCATCGCAGTCACAATGTTAGTAGTGGTGGGCTGGGGGAGAGAGATGAGGTGGGGAATGGGGAGAATCAGTGTAGAAGAAGCTCTGAGATGGTAACCAGACCAAGGATCGTACTGACTCACCTTGACCAGATGTTGGTTGTGACTCCTGTGACGATGGCCTGGTTCGATTCCTGATCCAAATCCAGGCTTGAGCCCCCCTTGTGGTACCTTTGAGGGAGGCTTTCAGAGCGACTGAGATCCAGAATGTCCGAGCAGCTGAATAAGTGTCTAAGGACAACAATAACCAGCCAAGCTAAGTGACAACAGCCACCATAGGTGTTCCTCTGCAGCTCCTCTCACATTGAGAGAACATCTCAAAGCGCTTCATGGAGTTGGAGGGGTAGTCGAATCTGGGCAAGCGATTGGGGTAGGAGGGGTAAGGAGGAGGTGGCCGAAGGCGCTGTCAAAAGTGGAGAGTGAAGCAGAGGGTTCCAGACAGCAAGGCAAAGTGGCTGAAAACTCACCCACTCCTGGTGGGATGGGGGTGGGGAAACGGGCAGGGGTAATGGAGGGGGGGGAAATGGACGGGTAGACATGGAGCAGGCTTGAGTTGACAGAGCGGATGGAGCGAGCAACACTGAATGATGGGCATTTAGAACAGTCTCACATCTGTCAGATGTTTTCAATTCTCTTTTCAGTTTTGAAATGATTCTTCCTGTTTCCACCCACTGACCTGATCAATGTGGTTTTATCTCCAGGTCCCGCGGGGCTGGGCCGCCCGGGCGCCCCGGGACTACCCGGGTTTCCAGGTAAGGAAGCCATCTGGAGAACGGGAATTATCATCAGGAATTAATAATTTTTGGGAGGTTAGCTGGGTGTCTGACACATGCGGAAGCCCAACACCATGCTTAAGAGTCTCCAAACCCAACTGAGAATTCCCCACATCCCACCTACACATTGTTGGAATGGAATCCGCACTCTCTCTCTGGAGGGATACATCCTGTTATCTAATTCCGGAGAGTATAAGGCGCAGGTTGGGCAAGAGCACTGAATTATGAGGAGGTAACCATCAGTGACTGGTTCAACTAACAAGCTGACCTTGGTAGATTTCTCCTTTCCCACCTCCCAGAAGTAATCCAAATCAAGCCCTTCTCTCCAGGCTTCCCACCATGTGGCTTTGTAAATCGCCCAGTGGATAGTAATCTCACATGGGTGTGGTTCATAGACTCAGTAATGTGACTCAGGTTGTATCTGTTTCCCGTTCCATTCATAAACAATTAGAAAAATTAATTTGTAGGATAAGAGCTGGGATGGCAGTAATTTTCTCCTCTCATTCAATCAGCAGAGAACATTACTCAATAAGTTCAGGCCCTCCAGAGAGATATCTTGGCAGGGACTTTACAGAGAGAGGTACAAGAGTGGTCCCAAAGCATTTACTCTCTTGTGTCTGTTCCTAAACAGGAACAAAAGGAGACCCAGGGTTTCCAGGCATCCCAGGAGGTCCCGGAGCTCCGGGTACTAAAGGTGATATAGGATTCCCAGGATTCCCAGGTCAGCAAGGCAAGCCAGGGGACCCAGGACCACCGGGGCCATCCCTGGAAGGACCCAAAGGACTTCCCGGGCTCTCAGGCCAGCCAGGAAGGTCAGGTAAGAGAGCAGGGAGCGATCTCAATGATGACGACAAATCAAGGCAACATCTCGTTTCGTTCCTGCCTTGCTCGCTCGCTCACTCTCGTGGCTTTGTTCAATCTCTGCGCGTGTTCCATTGCATCTTAACTTCATTCATTCCCAGCCCTTGGGAGATCTCTCCACTCACACACCCTGACCTTGCCTGTAGTCCTGACATTTGGAATTATTCTCAATAATCGGCCCAACACTGAGCTAAACAGTAGTTGTTAGCAGTTGTTGCAGCGCTTGTGCCTGACCTGCTTTGAAATGAAAGCCTAACATGAGTTTGCTGGTCTAAAGGTCTTCCAGGCCCAATGGGATCACCAGGTCCTCCAGGATTTGGGGGCATCAAAGGAGAAAGAGGCCAGCCTGGGCTTCCGGGGACATCAGGCTACCCTGGGCTTAAAGGAGAGCCGGGATTGCCAGGAACACAGGTATGGGAAGAATCTACGGTTGCGCACATGCCTATTTAACATGAATACATTACAACTGTTATGTAACATCAATACGTTAGTTAATAACTTTCGCCCACAAAATTCACAATCAATTCACTTTACAGTATATCATATGAAGCACTTTGAGTCATCTCAATAATATGGAAGGCGCTATATCAAATGCAAGGATTATTATTCACATTATTAATAACTGGAAGCCTAGAAATGTACGGCCATTTAGCCCATCATGTCTGTGCCGGCACCTTGCAAGAAACTGGCCAATCCAACTGAGTGGATGTTGAAGTTGGCTGATGCTGCAGGTTGGTGGTGGAGCCAAGGAGAGTAAAGCCTCCATTGCCTCCCACGTTTAGTGCGATCTATGCTGGTGTAAGGAAAGGGTGATTCCACCTGAAAGACTGGCTTGGCTTTGACCAGCGAGGAAACTCCTCTCTCATTCTCTCTTTGCTGTAAACTGCCGTGTTTTTATCTCTAGGGTGTTCCGGGGAACCCCGGGCTGCCTGGGTACAAAGGAGATCCTGGATTAACCGGCATCCCAGGATTCCCAGGTAAGGGAGTGGGGAGACACGCTGTGATTGGCTCCTCGTGCCATTGAGGGCCTGACAGGGCAAGAGCTTACTGAGCAACACTAATCCTTTACACCTCAACCAATCGTCAGATCTTGCTCTTCATGGGTGTGCAGTAATAGGCCAGGGTTGGCGCTGTGGTACACACTGGCCCAGGGAATGCTCAGCCTTCTTCTGAATGTCTTGAGTTTCATTGACGGTGATGTTTCCAAAATTCTCTCTCTCAGACACATACACACACACACACACACACACACAAGTGACATAAGATAGATGTGTTATGATCTCAGCACCCCTATTTAGAAATACCAATTTTGCAATATTCCATCCTATCCAACCCCATGAGAACTCCGCCTCAGAGTATCTGCAACTCCTGATATTCCTTATGTAGGAATCCCATCAAGAAATACCAAAAATTAGACCCCTCAATCAGGGAGCAATTAAATGTGTGACATTATTGGTGGGGAATTGGGATGTCTTTGAATGCTCTAGTATTTTAGTTCAAATGTTTGTGAGATTCTAACAGTCAATGCTGAGTGTATTAATAATTACCTGTTAACTAATTAGTTAAGTGATAATTGAGCATTATTGGAAAAATTGTTTAATCCAGGCCCTTGTATTTTGCTTCCCAGGAGCAAAAGGAAACCCAGGACCATATGGTCTTAAGGGAGAGCCAGGAAGTTTGGGACCGCCTGGATTGCCAGGTAAATAATTTGTTTAAAATGTTCCTTCTCTTTGAATTTCTTTCCCTTTGTTCTTTTTCCCCATCGATCTCATTTCTTGGACCTTTGTGCAGTCCCATAGCGTAGTGGTTAGCGTGCTCGCCTCGCAAGCAAAACCTTAGGCAAATTTCCTTACTCCATGCACCTCTGTTTACATAACAGTAAGTAGGAAACCAGTTGTTAGTCAGTTGTCGGATTGATTTCAGGGGGTGATAATCCCTCCAACAAAAAAAAACAGGGCACTCAATCCACGGTTGTTTGTGGGACACTGCTGTGCGCAATTGGCTACGTATTTTGCCCACAAAATACATTCACTCCACATTACAATATATTGTGTGATGCACTTTGAGATGTGCAGGCACTGTATCAGATGCATCGATTGCATTATCAGTATTCTTGTAACTTTGTTTCGCAGGTGCCCCTGGCCTACCTGGCCCTCAACCTCCTCTACAGTATGTTAAGGGCGAGCCAGGGTCACCAGGATCACCTGGCCGGCCTGGTCCCAGAGGACCTTCTGGTCCCTCAGGTTCTTCAGGTCTGAACGGTAAGTTATGGCCAACTAAAGGAATGTTCTCTGTAATGATCAAGGTTTGCTGTGTGATGTTTACAAACCCAAAGCAGACAGACAGGGAACAAATGTCCCTTTGGGAGAGGGATCTCAACTTTAGAGCTGAGCTGGTTAGAAGAGAGATCAAAGGAGATTGTTTCTTCACATACACACACACCGCCCACCCCATATACACACAGACACTCACACATACACGTAGGGCTGTGAGAATGTGGGGCACACAGAAGGCGTTTGATTGCAAAATTATTTTGGTTCCTTAAAAACAGGGATGTGGCGAGTGGATAGATACTTAAGAAGAGTTGAAGGTAATGGAGAAAAGGTGGGGAAATGGAATTAAAAGGTTTGCCAGAATCTAATAAACTGGCAGAACAGGTTTAGTGGGCTGAATGGCCTTTACCTGTTCCTGAACGCACTCTTTCAGGACTCTGGAGTCCAGATCCCAACATTGCTTTCAATGAAGAATGAGCACTGACGAACATGTGTTGAATTTCCTTTTTTTTTTACAAAAATATAAATTTTCTCTCTCTCAAGGCTCCCCGGGATTTCCTGGTGACCTAGGTGCCAAGGGTCTTCCTGGGTTCAACGGCCCCCAAGGAGCCAAAGGAGAATTGGGTCCCTTAGGACAACCAGGTAAGAGCTAGAAGATTATGGTTGAGAATGAGAACACTTTCCTCGTCTTTTCCTATTCTTCGGTCACCTTGGCTTTGAGCATTTCCGATAGACAAGAAGGGTCAGGGAAATGTCCTGCACTTCCCATTATTATCCAACACCTCTGAGTACGGTGTTGATTCTGAATGGGGATATAATATATAGCTTGTTTGACTATATAATTTCTTCCTCCCATCTTGGACTCCTAATCCAACGTGCTACTTGCTTTTTTCGCTGTTTTCAGGAGGGCAGGGAGGGTAGTGGTCGAAGAGGAGGGTTCTTGAATCGTGCTTTGAAGGAGGCAAGGGAAGGAGCAAGGCAAAGGGACTGTGGGATAGAGTTCCAGAGGTTGGGGACAGAGAAGCTGAAGGCCCGACCGACAATGGTGGAGCGGGCCGGGCAAGGATGTGGAGCAGGCCGGAGCCCGCTAAGCAGAGGGAGCAGACAGGTCGATATGGCGTTGTGTGAAGGCAGCTCACGTGTGAATGTTCTGTTAAACAGGCGATCAAGGTTTTCCAGGCTCCCCTGGTGCGGATGGCATTCCCGGAATTCCAGGGCCTCCTGGATCGGCTTCTGTAGCTCACGGCTTCCTGTTAACCCGACACAGTCAGACTAGGGATGTGCCGGTCTGTCCTGCCGGAACCCAACAGATCTACGAAGGTTTCTCGCTGCTTTACGTCCAGGGCAATGAGAGGGCACATGGTCAGGATCTAGGTGAGAATTGTCTCTTGGGACAACCCGGGCTGGGGTTTGTGGAGTCCTGTTGTGTAGTGGTTACTGCGCTCGTCTCGCAAGTGAGATGATCCAATTTACGATTCCTGGGCGGGGTGAAACTTTAGGCAAGTTTCCTTACTCCACACGCCTGTTTATCGAGCAGTGAGTAGGAACCCGGTTGCTAATCGATTGGCAGAGCGCTTTCTGGAGGCAATCATCTCTTCAAAAAAAAAGTCACTCAATCCACGACTCCCGCATTTCGCCCTCAAAAATACAATCAATACACTGTCCAGTATATTCTGTGAAGCATTGAGACATCTCAATGACGTGATAAGGTGTTGTATCAAATGCAAGGATTATTAATATAATTATTGTGGTTAAATCACCTGCCTCTCTGTTGACTGACTGGTTGTTGCTCTGTGTCTGTGCCCAGGGACGGCTGGGAGCTGCCTGAGGCGGTTCAGCACGATGCCCTTCATGTTCTGCAACATCAACAACGTCTGCAACTTTGCCTCCAGGAATGACTACTCGTACTGGCTCTCCACCCCCCAGCCCATGCCAATGAGCATGGCGCCAGTCAGTGGGGAAAGCATCAGACCCTTCATCAGCAGGTGACCAATGCGTCTGCCTCGGTGATGTCTTTCAAACATATTGATATACGTTCACAGCTTCAATGCCCTCCACAGCCTTGCTCCTCCCTACCTCTGTGGCCTGCTAAACCCATACATACTGGTCCAATCCCTCCGTTCAGCAGACTCTGGCCTGCTCCATATCCCGGTGCTGCACTGGAGTACCGGCCTGAACAGGGAGCTCAGAATTTCAATTTGGGCTTGAATTTACAGCCTTCTGACTCGGAGGCGAGAGCACTACCCACTAAGCCAGGCTGACACTTAATAATTAATGGCTGGAGTGGGTTTGCAGGAAGGGTGGTTGAGGCCAGGAGCCAGGACTCTGGACTGGTTGAAGAAGCAGCTCAATGGTGTACTGGGAGGGCAGTGAGAAGGGAGTTCTCCAAGGCTGCGGTCAAATATGAAGGGCGTTTTTCATCTGACCCTCTTCGATGTGGAAAGGTTTCAAAAACCTTCTTTGGTGCATCTTTCCCCCCCCCCATCCACCCCCCCCATCCATCCCCCCCAAACTAACCTTGCTACTTCACCCAATGGCTATTTCAGACATTTGCTTTCATTACACATCATGTTTTGAGCTGGTTTCCATCAATAATTCAGCAGAATACAACGTCTCCAATTCAACAGTCAATAGTCAGGAAGCCTTCTGAAGCTGGGTACATTGCAGCAGCTCGCTCCTGAACTGTTCATCACGATTGACGGTCGGCCACAGGGGAGAGGGAGGGGAGATTTCCAATCCATCCAGGCTCCTGATCTTTTCCCTGAAAATTCCTGCTGGGGACAGCCTGGATGATGGAGTGGATTGCAGGGTTGTTAGGAGCAGGAGCTCGCTAGTTGGACTCCCGCTCCCTGCCAAGTTTGCCGATCTCCTGTGGATGATAAATTTCCTGTGAAACACTTTGTGATGTTTTGATGTTGCTAAGTGCAGTGTTCAATGTGAGGATTATTGTTGTCGTTCAATGTTAAGCCTGACGTGTTTTTGCTTGTTGCTTATAGGTGCAGTGTGTGTGAGACTCCAGCCATGGTCATAGCTATTCACAGCCAGAACATACAGATTCCAGGGTGTCCTGTCGGCTGGATTTCACTGTGGATCGGATATTCCTTCATGATGGTAAGACCCGGCTTTCAACATTGAGACTTTTTTTGTTTTTCTTACCGAAACCCAACAGCCATGTTTCTTCCAACCTATCCATATAGTCACTTGTTCACATTAGCCTGGCTCACTCTCATCGTTGGGCCAGAAGCTTATGGATTCAAGCCCCACGTCAGGGATTTTGATCTCATAATCCAGGCTGATACTCCAGCGCAGTGCTGGGAGGAACACTGCTTTATCACAGTTGCCGTCCTTTGGATGAGACGTTATACTGAAGGACCATCTGTGCCTGTTCAGGTGAACTTTAAAGATCCAATGACACTGGTCCAGAAAAGGTGGGAGTTTCTCTCTCCTAGTGTCCTGGCCGACAGTCCCCCATATAAAATTAGTCGCTCACTTCATGGGTGTTTGTTGTCCACTGCTGTTGCCAAATTGGTGTTCGTGTGGATGATGAATTAGCACTGGTCGTCCCAGGAATAGGGGAGACTAAAAGCAGCCAGGTTTTCTGATCCTAGTCCCTCTTCACAACAGTCGTTACACTTTGCAGTAAAACCCTGTGAAACGCTTTGCGACTTTCTGTCATGGTCGATCCTGTATCAGATATGGAGCACCTGATGACTGATGGGGAAGGCTTTCTCGTGATTGTTGTTCTTTTTCACAGCACACCAGTGCGGGCGCTGAGGGGTCTGGCCAGGCTCTGGCATCTCCCGGCTCCTGCTTGGAGGAATTCCGCTCCGCTCCGTTCATCGAGTGCCACGGACGAGGAACGTGTAACTACTACGCCAATTCCTACAGCTTCTGGCTGGCTACAGTGGAGAACTCAGAGATGTTCAGGTGAGAGATTGGAGATAAAATGGGGATTTGTGGAGTAGTTAGAGCACTCACCTCGAAAATGAGAGGACCTGGTTTTCGATTCCCGGAAGGGGTGGAAACCTTCGCCAAGTTTCCTTACTCCATACGCCTGTTTACTTAGCAGTAGGTAGAAACCTGGTAGTTAGTTGATTGGCAGATTGCTTTTCTGGGGTAATAAAAAAAATTACTCATTTAATCCACGTCTGTTTGTGGGGCACTGCTGTGTGCAATTGGCTGCCAATATGTACACTTTCTAATATATTCCATGAAGCTCTTTGAGATGTCTCAATGATGTGAAAAGGCGCTACACCAAATGCAAGGGTTATTATTATTTGCCCCAGAGAAAGGAACACTGACATCCGAGCCTGTTTGTGACAACCTCGTGGTGAATGACACTGGACTCTGCCGTTCAGTGTGGACATTGTTCTGCATGAGTCACAGCGTGGGCAAAGCTCGAATGGAGACTGAACCTAGATTGAGACAGAGGAGTCTAGATTGTCCGCAGTTTTCATTCGCGTACTCCTTACTAAATTATTTTATTTGTTCTTCCCTTCGTCTTCCTCGCTCTCTTCACCGCACAACAGCAAACCGCAATCTGAGACTCTGAAAGCCGGGGAACTGCGCACCCGCGTAAGCCGTTGCCAAGTGTGCATGAAGAGTACGTAATGCATCAGCCCAAGCAACCAACGGCAATCTCTAACCGGAGACGGAGGAGAAGAACAGAGCGAAACGACTAACTAAATAATACCTGTAGGGTGCCTTGTCTTCCATTTACAAATGGTGCTACTGTGCAAAGCAAAAAAAAAAGCAAAAAAAAAACTCTTCACATTTAATACTTGTTTGTACGTACCTCATGTCGAGAGTATCGAGTGCATTCTGGAAACCAGGTCTGGCTGCGAAACCTCAGCGTTCGGGACCGAGACGCAGCTATTTCCTTTAGCTTGAAGAAAGTGAGAAGAGATTGTTCCCCCCCCCCCTCCACCCCCACCTCACCTCATCCCCCTCCCTGTTTCCCCCCACCCCACCCAACAAGGCACTTTCTGCCGTTTATTCAAACAAGAGTAATGCACTGAGGACATAACAGTGAATGAGACTCATTCCATTCTCTCTCTCTCTCTCTTTCCATCTCCATCTTCCCTCCCTCCCTCTCGTCTTTGTTTCTTCATTTTTGAAGCAATTTAGTTTCTCTCTCAAAAAAAAGGTGCTACTAACCAGTTCCTGAGTCCCGAGGTTCCTTAAGCATTAGAATCCTTCTGAAATGTCCTTTTTTTGTAAGTAATGAAAAAATGTGTATATGATGTATCCAGGATTTATGTCACTTGAAGTGCACACTGCAGCGCTCACACACACATGCTGCCCTGACACTTTGTCACCAGCGCACTCTTTCTTTTTCTTGTTTTTTTTTAAAAAGAAAAACATTAAGAACAAAATTATCTTCTTTTAAAAGTCGCTTTTACAGAAGTGTGAGGACAAAAAAAAATGGCAGTATTTTATATTAATGGATTCACTTTATGGGATCTCCCACTTCACAGCAAAACTACTGATAAGTTTTCTTTTGTCTTATATAGACGATCAGAAGCAATCCCCTTTAACTCGCCCTCCCCTGACACACACACACACATCCCACCCCCAACCCCCCTTTCCCACCTCCCTCCCCTGCATCCCTTCCTTTACAAAAAAAAGTAATGAATAGTTGCATTATTGTCGGGTTTTTTTCTGTGTTCAGAATTGTAAAAAGTTTGTAGGGTCCTCATGTCGATCAGGGTTTTAATAGTCAAGAAAAAATGAATATATACACCGTGCTACTTAATTACAGCTTTCCTAAGGTGTCTTTTGTGTTATAATATACTTTTCTTTTGTATTGTGTGAGCGTATGTGAAATAATTTAGCCATAAGGAGTACCTGCACACAGGGAGACGGGATTCTGTGTTTTAAAAGAAAAACATTTACAATCAAACCAGACTCCACTCAGCCCTCATATCTTCCTCCTCCCCACCACCATGTTCTTTTCTCCTTCCTGCTCTCCCCCCTCCCTCTTTCTCCCCCCACCCCTCCCTCCTGCTCTCTCCCCCCTCCCTCCTTCTCTCCCCCACCCCAGCACGCACACACACGCATATACACACTTTCATCTTCGCAATGAAATTGTGAAAATTACCAAAGGCCAGTAGATTTTATTTTAGTAAGGATCTCTCTCTCTTCATCCCAAAAGTGTTCTCTTTTCCTTGTATATTCTCCAGGACAGATGTAAAGCGTCTTAAAAGAAACTATACACACACAACCCACACACAAACGTGTGCGCGCGCACACACACAAAATACATTTGAAATAAAGGAAACACTGACTGAAAGATGCACACGTTTCTCTTACATTGTCTTTCATTCAATCATGACGAATAGTTGCCATCAGTTTTTTATGTGTTTTGTTTAAGATAGTGACCCATGTTATTTTGTTCTCATTATTCCATGCTTTGCTACGTAGGACCACCCGTTCTGGGACACTCACTTGATAAAACAGGGATATTTTCTAAGCTGTTCCTTTTGCTTTCGTCAGTTACATTCATTAAAACGGGATGGGGAGAAAAAAANTGTACATTTTTTTTTCTCAGAAATGAGTGATAGTTTCTTCCCTCCCAAAAGCTATGATACAATCTTCTCTCCTAACACACTCTAATCTGGTTCGATTTGCTTGACTTCATCTGAAATGCCAACGACAATCAAATTGGTCTTAGTCTGACTGGCTTTCCAGATCTGATTGATTCAATTTGGTAAATGTGGAAAGGAAGGGAATTCTAGATTCTCCCGGAGAAGCTTAAAGTGGAGTCCAGAGTTCTCCTTTAAAAACTATTGCCCAGGACATCAGGAGAACACTTTGTTTAATATCGTACCTTTGTTTAATATCTTATCCAAAAGATGGCACCTCTGACAATGCAGCGCTCTCCACCTCCCCCCCCCCCCCACCCACAGCAATGCAGTGGAGTATTAACCGACGCATGAGCTCAAAGACCTGAGTGCACAAACTTCTGATTTGGAGACCAGAGTGCTACCAAGTTAGCCAGGGACCTTCTCTAAGTAGCTCCTGAGAAGATTTTGGTCAGTTTGTATTCTGTAATGATGACCCATCATCTGCTCTGTTTCCATATCCACAGTTGGGCCAGTCTCAGTCGAGGGTGGATAGCAGACTCTCTCATCGAAGCAGAATGTAAGTCTTGACTCATTTATAGGTTTGCAGACATTCACTGCTGCTGTGATCCAACGTTGCCAGCAGGCGGAGGCATCTCTAATCCATCTCCAGTACTCCCAGTCACCTGCAGTGCAAAGTTCCAAGCCGACTAGAGCGATCATACAGATTAGTCGGGGATGGTTCAGTACTTAATTATGGAAACACAAATTTTAATTTAGTTGGACAAGAACATTTCTTTCAAAATGTCAAGTGAAATAAGGGGCCATTAAATTTGTCTAGCCCAATGCTGAACTCGTGTCCCCAGTTATGAAATTTGCAATAGCACGATTAAAATTAATTTAAATTTAATGGGTAAAATTAATCCCATTGCTAGGTTTCCTTACTTTGTATCGCTGCCTCCATGTCAGGTATTTTTCTTCCAATATTCTTTTAAGGGGGAACATTATCAAGGGACGAACGGCGACAACAATAACTTGTATGCTGCGTTTCACTTAGAAGGGCATCTTTAAGCACTTCACAGAAATGATTGGGAGAAGGGCAAGTAGGATTGAAGGGTGTTGACACAAGAAAAAGAGAGAGGTTTTCAAGGTTTTGAAGCTGGCGAGAGAAGGGAGCTGGGGGAGCGAATTCCCAAGTGGGGTCATAGTGGCTGAAAGATGGCCAGCGATGGTGGAGTAAGAAAGATGGAGTAAAGGGATCATAGTACTACAATTTATTCAGTCTTTCACCTTCTAACGTTTTAACTTTTTTCTGTCATCCCATTCTGCTATCCTGCTCCATCTGAAAGTATTGTTCCGGGTTTACTTGCTCAGTTTCATTTAAAATCTTGTATTCTAAAGTCTGAGACATCTTCCAAGACTGAAGAGCCTTAGCTCACAGCTCATTCCTCTAATACTGAGGATCATCCTTGTAGTTCTCGTCCTCACCGACTCAGGCATGCCGGTTATATCGCAGTGACTAAACCTGTACCGCTTTGCAAGCGAGAAACCTGAGTTCAATTCCAGGCAGAGGGCGAAACCTTGAGCAAGTTTCCTTACTCCACACAGAGCCTAATAATAATCCCTCCAAAACAAAAACAATAAATTGGTCATTTTCAATCCACGACTGTTTGTGGGACATTGCTGTGCGCAATTGGCTGCCGCGTTCGCCCACAAATATACAGTCAATTCACTTTACAGTTTATTCTGTGAAGCGCTTTGGTACGTCCTCCCGACGTGAAAAGCACTATATCAAATGCAAGGATTATTATTAGTAGTAGTACTCTAGGTGTGGTCTGATCAGAACTTGTCTTCTATGTAGCTTGACTACGATCTGAACTCAACTGTTTTGGTAATATAGCCGAGCATCCTGTTTGTCTCGTCTTGTTGACTGCTGTCTCAGTGTTGACATGACCAGCAATGAGTCAGGGTAATTCTCAACGTTTGACCACTGGTTAATGACTCGCCAATCAGTTGAAGTTGTCTGCAGATCACAGGGTTCATTTCATTCTGATTCTACAGTCAGGGCTGGGATGGGAGGACAGTAGGGCAAGAGTCAGTGTGTTGGGAGGATGCAGTTAGTAGTGTGGAAGGGTGAGATCAAATGTGCCTCAGGGCCTTCTTCAGCTCTACCCTCCTTCTGTTGCGTGTTTTGCTCTGCAGCTAAGCAGGTGTGTTGAGCAAGCTTCTGTTATGAGTGCACCTGACCTTGTTGTTGGACCACATGATTTGAAACTGCAGAGGAAACTGGACTTCATTGTGTTGCAAAAGTGCAACCGATGTACGCTTTTACAGGGTAAACTTTTCATATTGTCTTTCTTGTAGCTGCAATACACAAAAAAGACTATTAATAATCCTTGCATTTGATATTGCATATAAAGTACCTCAAAAGACTTTAGTAGGAACTGCTGTCAAGTCTAGTAACTGTTTATTTCAAAGCAAGAACAGCAACCTATTTGTACACAGTCAGGTCTCACAAAGTGTATGGCCAATATATTTTTGGATATTTATAGTCTAGGCTGAAGCTGCAGCGCAGTGCTGCGGTGTGCTGTGTTATCGGAGGTGCCATCCTTCAGGTGAGATGTTAAATACGGTCCCTGTCTGCCTAATCCTGTGGACGTTAAGGATCCCAAGGCATTAAGTTTGACTGCAAATTGTTCAACTCTAAATACAGTTTCAGCAGGATCAGGACCAGACACAGCAGTAAAATAGCAACACATATCCAATTATAGATCGTAATAAACAGCTTTGTTGTATAAGGAATGTGTTGTCACACTTCAACTGTGTTAAATGTTCTTTTATTAGTTCGGTGATGGCTCAGTGGGCATGTGCACCACTTGATGCTATGGCTCTCAGCCATAAATACCAGGGAGGCCTGAGGTCAGATCCCTGGTGTCTGCCATGAGAGTAAGGGTCTCAATCAGCTTCAATGTCCTTGGGTTAAAGAGATAAAATCAGTTATGGACTCCTGAAGACATTTCCCATATTTTGCACAAACTTAAATTTTAAGACAGAATGGTTTCACGGGCTAAGATCAAGTGAAATTTCCGACCTTTGTGCAGCTGACATGCAGATTGAACCTCTTAAGGTTTGGCCTCACCTTGAGCTGATCTTGTGCACCTCCTAGGAGCTGACTTTGGCAACACAGCCAAACAAATCACTTGTCCCTTTCTCTACCCCCACCCCTTCGAGATTGGAGTTGTAGGACAAAACATGTTTTGAAGGGCTAGAAAATCTAGGAATTTATTGTTAAACACCTTGAACTCTGCTTCATTATTCTTTTTTTTATTTAAAAAAAACCCCTGCAGAGGCACTGTCCTTTCACATTTGGGTCATTTGCAAAACAATGCACTGAGCTCTTTTGAAGCCTAATCTGTTTCGTGACCATCTGAACGGCATATGTCAGCAAACTGGTGATTTCGTAACATGTTTTTCTGAAAGCTGTTTGTGGAAGCCAGCAGAAAAGAGATGTTGCAACTTGGGTTATGCCAGAGCGCTTTATTTTTTAGTCCAACCCTCGCCTGCCTCTCCCGCTGAGACAAAGAAAATGTTTGTCTCTGCAGAGAAAGAGCATCCGTTCTTTGCTGGTAAGCGTGGCTGTTGTATTGCACACTATTCCTGGAACCTCTGTAAACTGGTGAAGAGTGAAAAAGTTATACAAGGGTCTGATTTGTGGTATTTCATATGGGAATTGTCAAGCAATCCAAGTTGCACAAGTGAGGGGATTCTGGTGTTACACATTCCATCCAATGAAGATTCTGGTCTACTTCCAGCACAGGCTAACAGGAATACTAATGAGATCCTTGTTAAGTAACGTCACAAATTAGACCTCCTTATTCTTAAATAAGAGTATATTAGGAGAAAATATAATGGAAGACAGACTTGGGTCCCTAACACCACCAATATGTAAACATTACTTCCTATCACTATCCTCCTCATCAAGTTCCTTGTCGAGGTTGTCATATGGAGAGGGTACAGAGGAAGAACAGAGCAAGGACTAGATACTAAAGGATTAAGTTGTCTAGAGCCAAATGGAGCAAACTATGGCAGAGAAGTTTAATAAGTACTTTTCTTCAGTTCTGAGAGAAAGGACAGTTGGAGGAGGATCTGAAAGAAGGATGTGAAAGAGCCTCTACTGGAGCTAAACATTAAAAGGGAAACAGTACTCAAAAAGTTAATAAGACTTTAAAGTAGAAGCTTTACCAGGTCAGGCTGCTACACATCCCAGAATATTGGAGGTCAGGAAGAGAACTGCCCAGTTTTTCAAGATTCAACAGGTCATAGTTTCAAAGATAAGCCCGCAAAACTATGGTAGAATGGGGAGAAACTGGTACATTTGCAACCTGGATTAGTAATAGCTTTGCCTAATTATTTGAAGAAAGGGAGTTTCTCCCAGTGTCTGAGCCAACAATTCCCAATTAATTGGTCTTTCATGGCTATTTGTGAGACCTTGAATAACAAGTCTCTACTGCCAGTAATTGCTTGTGCAACATTTTGACAATACCAGTATATAAAAATACCAGTTTAAAGATTTTAAAAAGGAGGAACAAAAACAAGTTAACAAATTACACAATTGATGTAAGCAATAACATGAACACAGTTTTATTGCATGTAGCTCTATGGAAAGCATTTGTGATAAATATAAACACTATACAGAACTCTAAGCCAGTCTCCCATTCACAGACATGGTGGATTAACATTAAACTGCTTAACAATATTTACAGTGGAAGACACAGCAAGTTAAAGTTAGTTCTTTTTAACCTTGTCATGTGGTGCAGAAATAGTAATATATAGCGTATCAACCTAATGCTTTTCTGTACAGACAAAAAGTAACAATATGTCCATTTTTCAAATTAATTTACAGAAGGAATACAATTGCTCGATCTTGGATTTCTTTTACTGTACAGCAGCATACTACTGGCTGGAAGATCCAACTTTATTTTGTGCACGAGACGAGGGAAGGTATCTGCGCTCCCATTATGGAAAGGAGCACAAAAAAAAAACAATACAAATTTTCCGGTGGTTCTCCAAGTTAGCTTAAAAAATACGACCTTTTAGGCGCAATGGATTAGGAAGCAGTCTGAGTAACTTGTGGGACAGCCCCTTTAATTCAGGATTCTCACTTACTATCAAAAGAACCAACGCTTCCCTCCCCACAACTCATTCAGTTTTTCAGCATTTGCACAATTTCCACCCAGAAGCAAGTGAGAGAGAGTGACAGTGGCTATGCAACTGGTCTTTGACACAAATAATAGTAGGTGCTGGCCATTTTGCGCCTTAAAAAAAAAGGACTGGTGAAAGTTATAAACAATGTTTCCTTCACATTGCGCAGGTACTTATCCTCGTCTTGTGTTTGTTATTTTCCAACTGCGTTTTGTACCATGTACAGACACGTTTTTAAATAATTTCTTCTGTATTTATGCAGAGATATGTCAATCATTATCCGGAAATGGCTTTCCAGCACAATACTGAATAATTTAGTTAACTCTGTAAACTACAAGTAGACAGAAATAAAAAGCATTGCATATTTCATATGCCGTATCCATTTAGCCACAAGTTGGCTTTTGAGGTTACTGTATAAAGTCAGTATGTAAATCTTCAGTGCTCCATTTTGTACACTGGCAGCCTTAGGGAGCCAAGGTGTTTGTGTCTATTGACAATTATGCTGGTATTCCTTTTTTCAGTCCATCAGCAAAAAAAAAATATCCATTGGTGATCAGTACCAAAATAAAGCAAACCCAATTGGATGTGGTACATTTTTCATTCAGTACCCACTGATACTAACATTATCTATAACTACACTAGATTTAGGAAATAGCATAGGAATTCAAACCCCATCAAGTCACTAATTGCAGTGTTCTTACTGTGGACATGTACCTCCAAACCTCCCGTACCAGAATGGTATTACCCAGTTACTATTGACTCATGTAATATCGGCGTTCGTACCTCTATTAATGCCGACTATTTAGTACCGATGCTCATACGGGTTCAGTATGCAGTGTTCATAGGTTATTATTACTGATCCATGCATTACATTACTATCACAAGTAAGGGTCCATTATTGGTTAATCGTACCTCTATTAGCACTAATCTATGCAGTAGACACTGCTCCGAGTATCTGGTATTTGCAACAATTATCTATAAAATATACACTGAATAATTTATTTACCAGGAATCCGATGCCAAATGCCAAAAAAGATACCCACAATAGTAACTTTTTACACAATGCTACATAGCTTCAGGTCCCACGTCAATTACTGTAACAAGTTTCATTACCCTTTTACCTACATAATGCTGTGTCTGCCATGCAACGGTGCTTAATGCACACACTGGTTTAATTATTTAGTATACATCATATACAATAATAGCCAGTAGGGTGTAAAACAAAGCAAGTCAATTCCAATGTACTGCTGACATTTGAAATCCACTGGAATTTTCTGGATTGAAGCCTGTCAGCTATTATCCTATACATGTTAAAACCTTAACAACACATCTGCTTTTATTACAAAGATTTTGGTGGTTGGTTCATGCTTAAAGGGGAAAGGTAAGCTCTATGAATGTGAAGCTCTTGTGCCTTGGGCATAACCAGGCACTTCTTTAAAAATTCCTATTTAAGGACTGCTGGATGAAAATGGACAGGCCAGGCGATGCAAGGATATCATCATGGAACGCAAGGATTTCCTAAATTTGATAGATTAGCTGTTTTTTTCCAGTCAGACTGCAGGCTTTTGCATATTTCTCCATGTTAGAAATGTGATGACTTGCAGTGACTCTAAAACTCATCACAGTGACGTAATCCATGGGTAATCCACCCTGTTATGTCTGTCTAACCATTGAAATGAAGGACAATACAGGGCTTTGCAAAAATAACCATATAAAAAAGGTTTTCAGACCTTTTTAAAAATATATATATATTTATAAAGTCCTAGGACATGCCTACCAATCTCAGAGCCAGCATTATCAAGCTTTGTTGGGAGAGAGGTGAATTGGAAATTCTAGTATTTTATGTAAAATGTGGATATTAAATGTGTTAGACTGGTGTCTACATGAAGACAAATGCAACACAAAAAAAATTTGGATTTGAGAAAAGCACATATTGTAAAATTGCATTTGACTTGCAACAATGACAAAACCGATGCACCAGTATTTACCTGGTTCAGAAAGCATCTTGCAATGTTAACAGTTGACTTCATGCAGAATGCCCATTACTCTGCTGACCACCTTAGGGAGATTATCTCAAGTCATGGTTTGATATAGTGTCAACCTCTGAATTGATGATCCTTGGATATTTACCAAATGCTGGATTCCTAGTCCACCTAATCAGGCAGCATGCTGTTGCGATATATTAACTAGAGAAAGTAGAGTTTCTTTTCTATGGGCATGATGCAGTTAGCTGCTTGAATTTCTGCAAACACCAATCTAAATGTTTATGCCCACCCCTCTTTTGCTAAAGGTAGTGTATCCCCATTTAATTGCCACAGCAACAGGGCAACCAACTCATAAACCTCTGCCAAGCACAAGTGTGCGTGGGAGAGGCATCCCATCAACTTATTTTGTTTCCCAATTTTCCTGAGGGGAAGGAGACTTGGCTTCCCACACAGCCTAGGTTGAGATTGTAAACTTGCAGTTCATACATGGGGTGGGGGGGGGGGGGGGTGAAATGGTAAAAGAAAATGAACAAAGCGAAAACTATCTCCTGCGATTATGCACAGATCATTGGTGCATCGTACACTGCATAGTTGTTTCTCGCTTCTCCTATTCCCTTCTCAAACCAGCAAATGAATATTAAAACAGCCTGGTAAAGGCAATATCCTCAAGTTGACAAAGTCCAGCAGGATTGTGTAAACCCTCAATTACGGTGTTCAGACTATTCCGTAACAAAGACAATGAGTCTTATTGACAGCAACTAATTATACAATACAGAAACTGCAGGTTTTTAAATAAAGCTTACTAATTTTAATAATGTATATTGCAATTAATTCATGGCTTTTCAAACAGCATAGGCAGGCCAAGTGAAATGAATTCTGTATCCCTAAAGAGTACTTCTTTAAAAAAAATCAGTCTCAAGTTTGAATTCATTCTCAAGAGAAATGAATTGTTGAATACTTGACTCGAGAGTTCACACACACTAAATCTGCCAAGGGATTTTATACTTCCTACAGCTTCAGCTGTTGTGTGGTTAGAACAGTGGCTGTGTAGCACGATTACGTGGTGCCAGACTCATTTTGGAAATTAAAAAAAGGTTTCACGAACACGATGGAAACAAAAAATCTGAATATTTTGGTCGCTAACCCAAAAGAGGTCTGAAAATCCTGATATAAGGGACTTGGATACCACCTAGGCAATATAATTTACCTTAGATTACTGGTTGTTTGAATGTGGCATTTATCCATTTAGCCTAATGTAAGTAGTACAACGCTGCACATCTTTGGTTACTCAGTGTCTCAGTGCCCCTGTAGTAGGATGATGGTATTTCAATTCATTTCTCATATCCAATCCAGGGAAGTCCAGATGGTTTTAAACAATATCCCCAATTCCATGCAGCTCAGTATGAGGCCTATACATAAAAAANCAGTAAAAATTACAAGAATCTGTTCCAATTATATCTTTTAATTTAGGTTCTGCTAATGGATTTTGTTTGGAAAGCAGCATTTTAGAGCTGCAGTAAAAATTGAAAGGATTTTATTCCGATTCCCTGTAGTCCAATAAGTACCAGTAATTCAATTTCTATTGTACCTTTTGCATAAAATATTTTGCATTACATAAGCCTTCTCAGATCCGCAAAGTCAATTTATGCATATTAAATCTTTTGCGGTATAAGGTAAGCAAAAACTGTACTACGAACCTAAAAAAACACATCTTAAAAACACAGCTACTTTTCGGAGTAGGAAGGGTGAAAGAAAACAGCCAAAGTGAATACATATCAAAGGTTTTTACTGCCAGTAAATTGACTAAGGGACAATGGAAAAAAGAAAAAAAAAAGGTATTATTGATGGCATCTGGCATCATTGTAGAGTAGATGTGGAGATGTAGCAGTGATATCACAAAGGCAGTGTTAATGAACTCCCATAGCGGATTGTTAGCAAATGTCAGCAGCAGCTTTTTAAACCATGCAGAATGTGAAAATGATTTTTGAAGGAACATAATATGTACATTTAGGAAAGGGTAAATTCTGGTCTATTGGGAATAGTGAAAGTAGACTTCCATTTGCATTTACGTACTACCTTATGCAGAGCAAGAACCACTGGCAACACCATAGCTTTTAAACTGAAATCAAATTTTGAAACCCAAAAAAGAAGTTCAGGTAAATTGATAATTTTGGAGCATAATTAAAAGACTGGGTGAACAAATAAAAATACCTGATAAAAGCAATTTGAAAAGAGCTTCCCAATATTCTCAGACATTTTATGATCTCTAGAAGTACTCCTCATCATAAATGTTTGAACTTTAGATCAATCTTTACTCACAGTTAGCTCAGCTGGTCACAGGAGTTGCAACATATAACTTGGTGCATGTTAAAGCTGGTTGGAGGAAAGAATTTAACCTGGTTCATAAGGTTTGTGTGGAATAGCGAAATGAGTTGCTCAGAGACAGTTGTTCAACCACTCCAGCTTTGTACAGGGAAATGCATTGCGTGATCTTCAATTATCAACGATCTGAAAAGACACCTTGTTACACTATGTAAGCTGTTATCTTAACATCACAAGAATACTTTTCTAACTAAAAATAATTTAAAGCTGGATATATAGTGAAATAGAATACATCTCCAGATGTCACAGAATATACAAAATGTTCCTCAAGTGGTTGCAGACTGTTGGTGAAACACTTTCCATACTCCAAAAATCAAGAGCAAATAGGACTTGTAGCAGCAATTGTAAATATCTTCCAAAACTTACAAGAGAAAGTCTATTGTTGTTTGGATTGAGGAACATTTGTAAAATTATTTTAGCAGGTATTTTTATGTGAACAATTGTTAAAAAATGACAAAACACTTAACCTTTATTTGTGATTGAAATTAATGTAGTTTTAAAACTTTTCAGTACGTAGTTTCAAGTTAGCTATGGCTCGTTTTTCTTTTTTTGCTCAGCTGAAACTTGCAGGAAGAGTGTCTTATTTTGAAAGAAGTACCAAAAAGTCATCAGGCAGAAAATATGTTCCTGTTGAGATCCATTTGTTGCATTTTCCACTTGTGCTCAAGGAAAAATAGCAGGTAAGTGTATATTCTTGAAATAACAGGACTGCCCTCGAAAAGTACCTGCTCCATCAAGCATTTTCTACAACTTCATGGCAAGCTCCATGGGAAAGGTATGCTTCACTCTTTCTTCTCTGTTCACATGGGTTTTAATCACATCGGTGGACTTAGTCTGGAGAAAAGAGAAAATGTAAATAGTTAAAAAAAGGCAGTAACTCTGTTGTCTTGAACTGATTCTGAATATTCAGGTCAGTCACTGTTTGAAAATACTGAACATAATCTAACTCCAACTACTTTTCCAATTTTCTTTTTGATTCACTCTCCGAAACTAAAGGATAAGGTTCCTCAGCCATTCTTCGTCTTCCACACATTAATTACTTTCTCTGTAAATAAAATATTTCCTAGTGTCTGTCCTGAAAATGCCCTCAAGAACCCTGAACCTGGGATCTGTTGTCCTGCTGCCCTGGACTATGTGAAAATATTGCTCTAGGATTCTATTTAACATATATACATCTCTATAAGATCCCCTCTGATTGGGGAGGTGGTGACTGAGAGAAAAGGGAAGGAGAAAGAGGTTATTCCTTATTGTTCTCCTTTGAGTTGTCTGTAGGACCTAGACAGTCCTTTTAAGTCACAGTAAACCAGAACAATATGCAATCATGGCACACAGAGGAATTTTGGGAGGATAATTTCCTCAAAAAACTATACTCAAATGCACTAGCATTCTCACCCACACGGGTAAACAAATGAAACATCTGAAGCCTACAGAAGTCTATTCAACAAAGAAGTGGTTCAGTACGTTTTCCAATTTATATCTCATAGCTACACTCTTCTCCACCTACAAAAGCTGCAGAAGGTTCTTCCACTTTACCAAGCAAAAAGCAAGTGCCTGATTCTTGCCATACAGTGAATTAGTATCCCAAATGCAGTCACTGGGCCATCAAGCAGCAAGTTTAATAATAATAATACTTGCATTTTTGGGGAATTTATTTCTGGAAGCCAGCTGATTAATAGTAGAAACCTTCCTTTTTAGAGGTTGTTTTTAAAATTCTTATTCAACTTAATAAGCTTTAACCACCACAATTCTAGTACATACTGATCCTGCACTCCAGATTCCTGCTCACTTAGTCATCCTGTTTTTGAATTCCACACAACTGAGAATGCTCAGAGGAATGACACTCTGCTCTCACCTTGCAAGTCAAAGTCCAGTCTCCATGAGGGTTTTAAAACTTAATTCTACCTTTCCTCCACTGCCAAAAATAAATATTTCAACACTTTAGAAAGTAAAAAAACAAATGTTACATTTTCCATTGGCTAAAATATTCCCAGCAAAAGAAGCATTTTAATTTTGCCACAATATAAGAAAAATAAAACGAAAAACCATTAGGCCTATTACGCTTGTTCCTTTCAAACTGCTAAAACAATTTGCTTTTATAGAGTGCTCTTCACATAGGGTTACGTTTCGGAGCACTATCTGTGCATCTCATTCAATCTCCCGAGGAAAGGTTTATCCCTACCCCCGAAAAATATTCAAGCAGAACTCCATTTTATCTGGAGTTCTGCTTGAATATAGAACAATGTATATTTTTGAGATGACATTTGTATGGTCTCAGCATCTCATTGGAGCTATCATATTCCACAGGCATTCGATTTTTGTAAGCGGCATTTGGAATGAAAGTTATAATTCTTAATCACAGATCTATCCAGTTTTTTTTTACAGAAAGGTGTTAATCATCACAAGATTAACTGGTGAGCCTTGGACTCTGAACCACATATTCACAACTCAGTTGCCCCGAAGAAGGGGGGTGGGATGGGGAAGGTCACTACACTTCAAAAGTATTCAGTGTGGAATGAAAAGAGTTTATTTAGTTTGGATTGAGCTCAGAATTGAGAACACGAGTATGAAATTAACCAAGACAGATTGTAGATTAGAATTCTTTCAACTCCCAAATCAGCTTTCCTCATGGCTTGTTTCAGGAAATATTTCTTCTAAATTATGGACAGTTTTAAAGTCCACTAGGAATTGGACTGAGACTGACTAAACTCATTTCACTTAGCAGCCTTACAGACAGCAGATTTTCTGGTCTCTGCCTAAATTAAAGGGAAAAAAGACAATGTATGTCACTTCAGATTTTCATTAAATTTTGATGGCAACTTTTTTCTTCTAATACTCTTTGGGAACTTTAACGATGGGATTAATTGGTATTTAACAAGCAAATTTTCAAGACTTCAATGTTGATACAGATGGTAACACATATTGACACAGATGGTATTAGGAACCAGTTACTAGATTTGACTATAAATGTGCACGAGTAACTAATCTAATCTAAAACAGAAAAATCTCATGACCCCAACATTCTATGTTGAACAAACAAAATGGCTTGTAACATAGTAAATTCACATTCTGGCATGCTGATGCTGAACTAGCTAATCCACACGTTATGTACAGTAAAACAGGATGTTTTTACGGAGCAATTTACCGCAAGGCAGGCAGATTGACTAAATAATAGCACATGATGCTGTTCTTAAGCAGAAATTGTCCTACACTGAAAAGCCCAGATAATAAATGTCAGTTTGAAAAATTACTGCTCTGCGATTGTGACAGTTCACCACACAAAGATTAATTTTTACTGAACTAATTTCAGTCTTACTGCAGTAACCTAGATCTAGGAAATGTTTGCTTATTGCCTCAAGCAAGTTTTTTATATATATTTTGTTATTTTCTTTTAATATTCTGTAGCGTAGCCAAAACGTTTAATCTTCTCACTAAATTTACAAGTATTATTTGTGAAACCACAGATAGTGTTTACCAACAGAGACACAGGTGAGCATGGACTGACACCATGCCCAGATTTAGAATGGTAAAGAAATGTTTACTCAACAGAAGCTATTTTTCAAAGTCAAATGCAAATCAGCCATCCCGGTGGCACACCACTTAAACCATCACTCCACATACAATCCTGCGGTTGTGGGTTTGTGTCACAGAGCTGCCTAACAACAACAACCAAACAATAACCAAAGCCAGAACAGCAGCAATCGCAATTCACATTTGTATTGTGAATAGCATTACAAATACAGAGTGGAAGTCTAAGCTGGGAAATAGATGGTAGATGGGTGGGGGTGTAAAAAGAAGACGCCCAAAGCCACGGTCAAAAAGAAATACCTTTTAGATGGGTTAAGATTATGAAAGCAGAAAAAACGAGAGTACCAGTTAGACAGATTATAAAAACAGGTAGGGAGGGAGTGAGGTGGGAGCTTTTGCACTCAGTAACCTGAATTACACTAATTATTAATCCCTTTCTACCTAAATTAATTTCTATTTCAGTTAAATTTTACCTGTTTGGTAGGATTGTTTGGAAAATCGTTATTACCCTCAGCCTTCCCCCAATGTACCTGTAATTAAAGTCACAGCGGTTATGAATACCGTATTTCCACTACCAACTGAAAATCCGGGCAAACGTTTCTGCCAAACAGTGAATCAACAACAACAAGATTACATTTGTATAGTGCCTTTCACGTTGGGAAAATGAATTATTCGGGTTATGAAAGAATATTAGAATATCTACCACCACATTAATTTTGGCAAACGATACTACAGAAGTATTGACTATATAAAAACCTTATGCATAAACAGTACCAATTTTCTGTTTATGACAATTATAATACAATAATTAATGTGTCGATCCCAGTATCTTAATGTTAAAGCTGGCAGTTGATGGAGAAGAAATGTTCTTAAAATTCGATCTAGGTTTTCCAACAGCATTAGAATACTGTTAACACCCCAACATTTAGAATTTCTCAAAATGCTCACACAAATTCTTGGTTTTCTAACTTTTATCTGACCCACACACCATACTGAGAATTGAAACATGGGTGAGGCTTCCAAGATTGAAACATGGGCGACCCATCCGATTCGGGGGCGTATCCAGTACAATACTGTACATACCTCCAGAAAAGTTAGCTATTTCATTAACACAACTAAACTGTGCATGAAACTTGGTAAAGTCTTTACCCAACCTACCCCCTACATGAACCACCTAGTTGCATAAGCAGAAAAATAGGCTTGAGTAAAGCTGGCAAATATTCAGCTCTTAAATAAGAAGAGTTCTCCAAATTTTCTTGTGCACAGAAACAAGTTTAAGATTTTAGAAAATCTGAGACATGTATAATAATATTTGCATTTGGTATAGACTAGTCAATCTTTCACATCCAGAAGATTTACTGTGAAGTGAAGCGACTATGTATTTGTAGGTGCAGTGCAATTTTAGTTTGAGTTGATAGATCCTAACTAGCCTAAACAAACCAATGAAAGTATGTAAATGCATGTTGTTGTTAAAACTATAAACATAGTGGAAACACCACAAACACTAAAATATTGTTTGAAATTTGTCAATGACTCTCTGACATCCATTTCCTTTGTTCAACTACTCTGAAATGAACCAATTTCACACTAAGCACTGACAAACAACCTTGAAGAAAACACATCAGATGCAACAGCACACTGCAAAATACGCAACCTCCCCAACAGCCGTTTCACCACCCACTACATTTAATGGCTTCTACACAACTCTTTGTATTGCTGACAGAAATATCACACCTGCCTATAAATTGAATGAAAAATGTTACAGAATTCAAACCAGGACCAAAGATTTCAAGTTATTTACATTATTGTATCATTAATTCAAATACTGGAGAAAACGTCAACACTTCAAAACAATATTTTAAAATGCTAAATTAGAAACTTTGTAAACAAGTCTCCCTAAGACAAATTCCTTTTAAAAGACACAGCCACAACTTCTAGCTCCATGACAGACAAGTGTTGCAAATACGGAATAAACAGCAACAATAATCCTTGTATATATAAGGATATATAACCTCTAAACAGCTGTACAACAGTGTAGGTAACACAAATTTGAAGGCAATACTATAACTCAAATGAATACTAACAGGAAAGCATTTTCTTTTACAATTGTGGAATCTCCCTAGTCTAATTTTAAAATAAAATTCCCCCTCTAGAACTGTAACAGCACTAAAACGAGAAACAGCTCATTTGAAAACAAACTTATGCTAGGTGATGCAAGAGAACTAAAACAGAACTAAAAACAGAAACAAATGAAATACCAAATTAGTATCAAGCATTATACTGCATTAAAAGTAGGAAAAGAGCCAAAATGTTATGTGCGATATCTACAGATGTTCTGTAATATCATTTTAGGAGAAACTGTATTTTATAGATTTCACTAACATCCCTGTTTCATTGTAATAATTTATCAAATAAGAGCTGAATTTACAGATCTTTATTTAAAGACAACTAACCATACAATATATTTTAGACCCTATACTCACTCACACATGTCCACACACACATATCCATTAAGGTGTACTATGTATAAGACATAGATAGAAAGGATGCCATGAATTTAGGTCAGAAAAAAATAGAAAAGGAAAAGTTACCTTCATTCACACACATGCTTAATGAGCAGTCGTAACAGACGACGCAGGAAAGATTAAATAAACTATAACAGTATCAACTTAATTATAATATATATAATCCGACAGATGGGAGGTTGATAAAAAACATTGCAGAAACTGGGACAAATGGTATTCACATTTGACAATAAAAGTTCAAATGCAGTAGCAGGTTTTAGTGAGACAGTTTATTTCAAAACTTAACTACGTCATGCAGCAATGTGGGAGTGAAATTTCTGTAAGCAGATGTTATTGAATCAGTACAAAACTAGTCTGAAATATGAAGTTGTAAATTTTGCTTACCCTACATGACCACAAACGTCCATCTTTTAGATTCAGCTCAGTCCAAATACAAGACAAGGAAACCATCAGCCTGATGAGTTTATTGTACATTTTTCTTTACAGGATGACAAGAGTTCAAATTAGGCTGTTTAATAACAGCCAGTTTTTTTTCAGTTTGTAGACCTTAAACCTGGTATCCAGATGTGGGATACGTGACTCTCAAGCTTACGGGGGCCCTGCATAACAAGTCAATTTTGCCCTAAGTCCCCTTTACAGCCTATATTGTTCTGCTTAACCATATATATGTACATTAACAAACCCAATAACTTTTAAAAGAGCTTTTTTAAGTATCAAATATGTTAATCCTCCTTTCCATGTGTACATTCAGATACCATCATCCCTTAGGACTGACTTTTTGGTGAATACTTTGTCTGCAGTAATGAAGGAATTCCAATCTTACCTCTCTCCTAATCAGTAAGCGTCAGTTTATTACACCCATCACTGTACCACATGCTACTTAGAAAACTGCATCTGCGAGGTGGTCAGGAATGTTTACACTGAAAATTATACTGCTGATTTCACTATTAAACAAGTCAGACTGTATGTGCTGGATAAAGAGTTTGTACAATATACTGTAAAGTGAACTGACTATATATTTCAGAAAGGAATCAAGAAAAATGGATTGATCGTGCATCCTTAATGTAACAAAGTGCAGTAGTTAAACCGTACTACACAATTATACAAACAACTCAAATGCGTCCAAAAAAAAAAGGAACACTCCAAATGTCAAAGGAGATTTAGAAATCTGGCACATAAACTCCAGCAAAGATTTTCTCCATTTACACTCACATTTAATATTTTCAAATAGTCTTTGCTGATGAACACAGAAGGAAACTGGCTTACTAAGAGGGAAATAGAATGATTTTTAATTTTAAAAAATCTAGGGCGAAAGGAAAGAACGAGAGAGAATAGAAATTATGTAAACATGACCATAGATTGTCATGTTCTGACTTTGTTTTTAGTATTTTAATAGGGTGCTGAAAAGATTAAAGCAGCATGTCAAATTTCTTTGATATTTATTACTAGGTTTGAATTGCTGCCAAAGTATAATTATCATTTCTGTTTAAGCAAAAAAAACATGGATCAAGATCTGCTTTTACTGCAGACCTGGAAAAATTGTCTGATGTTTTTAATATAGGGAGATAATGTTAGCAGCCAATTATGTGGCTATTCTTAAAAGCATAGATTACAATACAGGCCAACTTAACAATATTAGGTCTTCACATTTTTCATCACTTTTCCATCTTATAACCAACTACCTCTAAACCGATACCAGTCTTTACTAAGAATCAACAGTGATGATGGATAGTGGAGTCCTGTAGCTCAGTGGTTAGAGCACTCACTTTGCAAGCAAGAGACCCGAGTTCAATTCCAGGCAGAGGGCGAAACCTTGGGCAAGTTTCCTTACTCCACACAGAGCCTAATAATAATCCCTCCAAAACCAAAAACAATCATAAATTGTTCATTTTCAATCTACGACTGTTTGTGGGACATTGCTGTGCGCAATTGGCTGCTGCGTTCGCCCACAAATATACAATTCACTTAACAGTGTGTTCTGTGAAGCGCTCTGTGTTCTGTGAAGCGTCCTCCCGACGTGAAAAGCGCTATATCAAATGCAAGGATTATTATGTCACCAATATCCCCCCACCCCATTAAAAAATTCAGCTACATATGCTACTATACATATGCCGTACACCCTTACTCAGAATCTGAGACTGTCCATGTGAAATGCTCCGAGATATTATCCTACATGAAATGTGCTATATAAATGCAAATTGTGCTTTGTACTTCCATTTTTCAGGAGCTAACGGATTTAAAACAGATAACGGAGGAAAATCTGGATGCAGTAAGAATATTCTGCCCTTGGTAATCTCCTGCACGATTTATGAATGTGATAGATATATGGATGCTAAAATATTTAGTATGCTAGCGACATCCAGTGGCAAAATCAATACTGCACTATGTGTTATACAGGCTTTTTAGCTTGAATGATGTGTACCTTACCAGAGTATCTAATTGGAATGTCATTCATTCATCCAACAGTTATAAATACAACTCCATTATACAATGTTGGAACACATTTCAGCCTACTGCAACTTTAAAGTTCACATATACATTCTCCAGTACAGCACCGTTTCCCCTCCTTTTCAGAACTCAACGTGTCTTCAATCAGTTGATGAGAAATCACAGTGCAGCATTAAGACACATTTACTTTGCACCAAGTTCACAACAGCTATGACCCCTTTGTGCTGTTCTTCTACTCATGGATTAATAAGCAAACAGACTGCTAAGTTAGCTTTTCCAGCATGATCAAGATAACAATTAATTCAGCAGACATAGATTTCATGAAAGAAAGTTAGATGGAGTTCTGTGTCACAATGAGGGCTCTCAAGTCTGGCAAGATTAAATTTTTTCCACAATATTAAGATTTAAATTAGAACATTTGTGTCATTAAAACTGGAACAGGATGCAGGACTTGGCACAAATTCAAATGGTGGTACAGTGTCAGTCCTTCCATTCTGAATTTTAATTTTTTCCAGATTTAACTCACATTATAAAATAAATCAATGTAACAAATCCTCTCAGTTGCAAATCCTCTCTTAAGTAACATTATTTCTTCTATTACAAATTGATAAAGACCACAGTAGAGACCCATTATTAATAGAATTTGTGGGAGTGGTCATTAAAATTGCAAGCAGTGTTAGAACAGGGCATGGATATGAGCACAGAAAGTCATACAGGAAGTAAGTTGGTGCACAATTTGCCAAAATGGCCATATTTTAGTGCAATGGAAACCGACCGGTTTTCTGTGTGCGTTTTGAATTTTATGGTAAGTAAATGTTTCTGAGTCCTCAGCCTAATAGAGTTAAAAATAAAACATGCTATAAATGTGATTTCCACTGTAGGCTAGTGATTCCATTTTCTTTTAAACAGTTGCAATATTCAAACCCTCATCCATGTCAAATAATCCTCACCTACATAAAAACATTATTTTCTATATATTAATCCAACTATTTAAAACTTTTTGCAAATACTATTCATTCCATCATCAGTTAGGAAAACAATCAATTGTTCATTTGTACATAAACACGTTGTGTTAGATCAAGAAGGCTGCAAAACATTTAGCCCTGAAGGTGATTGTTAATATCTCACTATAGCAATACACATGGAGTTCTAAAAAAAATCAAGTCAGGTACTGAATCTGAAAACATACTCACACAAAGGCAATTTTGAAACAAGAACCGGAAAAATCCTAGAACCAACATTGTCAGTGGCTATGCAAACTATACCTGCCTCAATTTGCTCACCATAAACCGGTACCACAAACCACAACTTACACCTCCAAAGAATGCTCTCATTAAGTGTTAATGGGGATGCACATATTCCTATGTAACATCTCAACAATATTAACCTTCACAGATATAGTTCTCAAATGGGATTTTTAAAACAAAACCCTTCCGCCCCAACGTGCAATATAAAATTGAACATGAGAGTCTGTGTGTTTACAATAATCCTACTTTATGGATCGGACTTTATCAAGTCACTGCAAAATTATATTTTATCCATTTTGACATCCAGTTAATATTTCATTGCACAGTCTCATGCAACCAATTTTAATCAGCTGAAATTTGAAAAATACAATCTCATTCAGCAACTTTTTTTCATCTAAAATATGAAAACCAGAAAGACAACAAACCTTCAGATGTAGAGGTATATTTCATCCCATCTGATTTGGTAAAGTCTATGCTTGCATAGCCTCTAGAGTCTGTACTGCTGGTGATTTGGCGAAGTGGATTCTGCAAGCTTCCATTTGATTCAATACATCCGTGATCTTCCCTTAGGTCCAAAGCAATATAATTCAATCCATTCTGAAAGCCTGCAGATGTATTCCTGCACATTGTACTTCTTTGCTCTTCACTAACACTATCATTTGGTTTAAGCCAAACATTATCAAATGAAGCAGAGCTGTGCCTTTTGCCACCATCAGCAAAAAAGGGGGAAGATGGAGTCACTGTGGGCGTAGAGGAAAACGTCTCTGAGCTGTGGCGTCGTCTTCCCTGTGGGTCAGCACGGATCACCTTAGGGGCATGATTGGCATCAGAAGGAGGGCCAGGGACAGGAAAGGTGTTTATACTAGGATACTGATCGATAATGCACAATCTCTTCACAATTGCTGTAGGGCTAATCACCTCTGCAATATCTGGTTTGGGTAAAACTGGCTGAGGAGCCGTTACTGCCACGTTAAATGTCATCTCTGTGTAATCATCCACCTTGGCAGGTGTACTGACACAGGCAGCACCAAGGCGAACACTAATGTAAGCATCATTTGGTTGGCTTCTGGTTACACTTGAACTTGAACCAATGGTCATGCTAGTCAAAGAATTTGAGGAAACAATGGCTGCCTTTGGTGACTGTACATCTAGGTCTACACTCATATAGTCTGACAACGGAGATCGTCTGTGTTCACTACTGGAGCCAAGTGAAGAAGGCGACCCGTCTGCTGATAAAGAATATGGTGTGTTGATAGTTTTCTCACTAAAAGCGATATTAATGTACTCTCCCGGGCTTTTTGGCTCCGGTGGTAAACTATGCTCAAACATTCTTGGTAAAACATTAGCGCCCACGGTATCCAGTGATAATCTTGTGGGCCTCACAACTCTTCCTTTTTGAATGACCATCGCTTCTGCGTTTTGTGTTACTGATGGATGAGAAATATCTTGGACCAAATTACTGTTGTTAATACTGCTGGTAAACACGGAGTCTCCTCCATACATCAATTTTCCTGGAGAACACATAGGAACATACTCATTATGCTCACTACTTTCCTGTGAAGGAGCTTTAAATGATCGAGGCAATGAATAATACGAACTGTATGATTTCTGAGCTTCAGGACTAGCAAGATTATAGAAGCCATCGCTGGATAACTTCCGTGTAGTTAGATTTCTTTGGGACATGTCCACATATTCACTGTTTGATAATTTGTCATCACTATTGGCTACCGACAATTTAGAACCACATCCTGTAAGCAAGCCTCTTCCTGGAGTATTACTATCAGTTGGAGACATCACCATGTATCCCCGTGAATCCAGGTGAGTTGGTGGCCGAGAACCTATTTCTTTTGGAGCAGATGTACTTTTAGGATTCATTGGCATGTAATCCTGATTTTTGTTATGGCTAGCAGATGCTACACCAGGCATCATTGGCATATAACCATCATCTCTTGATCTGTTATGGCTTTGGTTAACTGAGGATCCAATCTCAACATCACTATAATCTTCATGGTAAGGATTACAAGTAAACTTTGGTGATGCAGAACATGATAGTTGACTGCCGACACCCACGCTCGATGAATCAACATTAGCCTCATCCAATGATGAGGTTGTTTGTGTAGTCTTTTGATGCATTATCACAGCACCAGGGGTAGTAAGAGAGTGGGTCCTTTTTCTATATCCTTTCTCAGCAACCATGTAGTCATCTCTTGTTCTGCCATCAAGATTCACAGTATTAATCTGTTTGTCCATTGAAATATAATCACAGAAACAATTTTCTTCTTGAATCGGTGGTGTATTACCAAGTGAATCTGGTGTATTACTCCGAACACGGAAGTACCTAAAATCCCCAGGACTTGAACCGTATTCATCAGAGGAAATAAAGCCCCCATCACTTGGTGAACCACAAACTGATGAACTGGATGGACGTGTAAGAGGATCAGATGCAGATCCATGACCACTGCTGGAAGAAACACTTACTGGGCTGGTGGTAGATGGCAGGTAGGTTACAGGCAAAGATACTGACCGACTGTGGTTAGAGGGGCCAAATGGTGGCTTTACGTACCTCCCACTTCCATCACCCCTGCTCAAACCCATTCTTCCAGAGTTTAAATGGATTAAACTTCCAGTGACAGACCCAAAAGGTCTGGTCATGGTACCTTCACCTTCACTGGATGTTCGGAAGCGATAAGCCTCACTTTTGGATGCAGGAGAAGTACCAGTCATGCTTTCAGTCCTGGACCTCCTTTGTAATCCAGTCTGACTTGGTGGCAGGTTACCGAGATGCCTTCGAGTCAGAAGTGATATGGAGTTGGTCCCAGACGACTGGCTTTTACTCCTGGGTCGAAACTCAGCAAACGCTTTCAGCGCCCTCATCGTCTCCAAAATGGTTTCGTGCATGTTTTGGGCGACCACCGAATCGTCGACCTGCATCCACAGCTCACCGGGGCCGATGGAGGCCGAGCGGCCGACCTCGATGAAGAAGAAGTTCTCGGAATGCCCGCACCGCCTGATGTTCATCAGCTGCAGATGCACCGAAGGCACGTCCGAGTTAATCTTGACGAAGTGGATCATCTTGCTGGACAGGCACAGCCGGTACACCCCGGTCAGGTTCTTGGTCTGCCCTAAGCCTTTGGGCTTGACGTTGATCTGCCAAACTTCCTTGAACACGGTGCCCGGGGTGAACGTGCCGTAGCTCTCCTCCAGCTCGTCGGGCTCCAGCGCCGCGCTCTTCCCTTCGTTCATGAGCTCGCTCACCGCCGAGTACCAGCTCTCCTGCTCCTGCTCGCTCTCGGCCACCATGGCGAAGTACTCGTCCTTGGTGTACAGGGCCACCAGGTACTTGCTCTTGGCGTCCGCCCGCCTGCTCACGGTGAAGCACTGGCACAGGAGGATGACCCGCTTGGGGGCCGACGCGCGGCTCCTCCATTTCTTCTCGCTGTCGTAGTACTCGAGCCGGGCCGGCCCCAGGTGGCTCGGAGCCCTCAGCACGAAGAAGCGCTTGTGGCCGTGCTTCTGCTTCCTCAGGTAGCCGTACTTCCTCACGTCCTCGTAGCAGTCCATGGTGGTGGAGGTGGAGGCGGTGCTGGTGGGCACGGCGGCGGCGGCACCGGCGGCACCGGCGGCGGCGGCACCGGGGTGAGGCAGAAGGGGCAGAGGCAAGGCGGCGGCGGCGGCGGCGCCGTAAACGCCGCCCGTGAAGCCGCCGCTGAGGTAAACGGCCGTTAGATCGCGCGCGCTGCCGCCGTGGTTGTTGACGAACTGCTGCTGCTGGAGGATGAGGCCAGCGGGCGGCTCGCGCCGGTCAGTTGGCGCGCTGCTGCTGCTGCTGCTGCTACTGACCACCAGCGCCTCGCGCTGCGGCGGCGGCGGCTGCAGTTGCTGCACCGTCGCGTGGCCGCTCCTCGAGGCCACGGCAGTTGGCGGCGGCGGCGGCGGCTGCGGCGGGAGCAGCAGCGGAGGCGTCGTCGTCGTCGTGGTGGTGGTGGCGGTGGAGGAGGCGATGGTTGTTGTTGATGGTGATGGTGATGATGACACAGCCGTCCTCCTCCTCCTCGTCGTGGTGGCGGCGGTGGCGGCGGCGCCGCTGGTCGTATCCCCGGCGCGCCTGTTGTTTTCATTGTCGCCCCTCTTGTAGTGTCGGTGCAGTAGTAACTGCTCCTGGTGGTAATAATTGGGCGAGCTCGCCATTATTACGACGGGTGGTCTCTCCCTTCCCCTTCCCTTCTCCTCCTGAGGGGAACTCCGCCGCCAACCTCGTCGATATTTTTTTTCTCTCTCTCTCGTCCGTCGGTCGGTCGGTCGGTCGCTCGGCTCACTTCACCTCAGGTACGTCCTTCGTAAAAACATCTCCGTATAATGTGTGTAGATATATATATATATATATATATATAGAGCGAGAGAGAGAGAGATAAATATACGTGTAAACATCCGAACCGAGTGATCTCTCTCTCTCTCTCTCTCCCCCGCCCCCCCCCTCCCCAGTCGGGAGCAGCAGCACCAAAAAAAAACAACCCGTGACGTAGCCCCTAATGGAGCAGTGGAGTTGCTCGCCCGCCCGAACGTGGGAGGGCGGGAGGGAGGGAGGGAGGGAGGGGGAGGGGCGGCCCGACGGTGGGGGGAAAGGGGGGCGCTCGACAGACAGGGCGCCCGACCTATCCGGAGCGCCGAGCCGTCCAGGTGAGCCCTGTCACTCCAACCGCACCGACCAATCGCAGCCCGGCGCCCGGGCGAGATCGACCGCGGGGGGGCGGGGCTTTACGGCTCGGCCGCTCGACCAATGGGAAGAGCGCGAGGGCGGGTCTTTGTCTCCGCTCCCCCACCCCCCCCCCACACAAACATACACCCCCCCTCACACACACACACATACCCCCCCCACACACACATACAAACCCCCCCCCCACACACACACACACCCCCTATACACACACGCACATACACACCCCCCCCACACACACACACACCCCCATACACACACGCACATACACCCCCTATACACACACGCACATACACACACATCAACCTCTCTCATACGCATTCGCTTACTCATCCTCTCTCTCAAACTATTACACACTCTCACCCACAGTCATACTCTCTCTCCCCCCCCCCACACTTCACCCACAGACACTGTTCACCCCCCCTCTCCCCCATTGCCAAGTAACTTGGATCCACAATACTTTGCCGAGATGTTGTGTAAATCAGTTCTGGTTGTGCAGTTTCACCCACCATAGGAAATGGATCGCACGGTGCGAGGACATTTCATTCTCCCGTCCGCCACCACCAGTGACTTGAATATTCTCCATCTCACTCGGATCTGACTAAAGTGAAACATTTAATGTGAGAGGGAGAAGCAAGATTTTCGAGCTCTGGGTCTGGTTTGACGCTCCAGTGCCAGTACTGACTTGGGGCAGGGCAATACGTGGTCGGAGGTGCCGTTCGACAGATGAGATGCTTCGTCCGAAGTCCCGGGTCCTGGCTGCCCGAGAGAGTGTGACTGTGAATAGGGGCCTGTTCAACTTGGTGCTAAAGGGACTCGTGACAATATTTTGACGGGGTTTTATTACAAAGTGTAGTGGCTGTGTTTGTAGGCAAATGCAGGCGTAGTGAGTGTTGTCTCGCAAACAGTCAGGAGGTGAACAAGCAATTTTTCATCTGGGATTGTTTAGCCAGGAAACTCCTTCCCCTTTTTGAACAGTGATCTTTAATATCCATCTGAAAAGGGAGAAGGGACCTTAATTTAACATCGCATATTTTAGACGATGGGTGGTTCATATCACATTCGAGGAATATTATTCTTGATAATCTCATCAGCAAGACTTGGAAGAGCAGACCAGAATCAGGGATTCTTCCCACTCAGCTCCTTTTAACTGTAAGTAGGGTGGTTCCAATTGGATATGCAGCAGGAAGCTTGCTGAAGTGCTGCTCTCAATGGTAACCTATGTAGTTTTAACTGGTTAAACTCCAGGAGTATCACAACACATCTCCATCAAATTGTCCCCAAGCCTCGAGTTTCACCAACCTCCACCTAATACTCTTTGGAATTAAGTAAGTAGGGTGCATCACTCCAGGGCTGTTTGTAGGAATTGCTGTGCATAAGTTCACCTATAAACTACAGTTGCTACACATTACTGTAAATCATGTGAAGCACTTTGAGATATCCTCCTAATGTGAAAATTACTATATTAAATGCAAGGATTATTTATTTTAAGCATGGTGATGGGCTTCTGCATCTGTCAGACTCCTGGTTGACATGAAAAAAATAACTTCTCAATTCACTGCAGGCAACGTGTTGTTTTGAACTCCGTTTTTTACTTGACTAAATGTGTTACTCACCAAAGATGACATTTGTAATTTGTATTTTAAACAATTTTGTATTTTAAAAATACCTTTTACCTAATATAGATGTCATGAAGCAAGATTAAATTGATTATAAATCTTATTATCAGTGACAAATGGGGAAGCTATGGTGCATCAGCCTCATTCAACAACAAGATAGTTAGATGATTTGAATTTGGGGGGGAAAAAAATGCTCTTCAGTGCGATCAGATGGGTTGAGAAAATTTAATTTAAAGGGTAACCAACGGAACATAAACTAAGAGTCAAAAAAAAATGTGGCCACTCAATCCACGACTGTGTGTGGGACACTGCTGTGCGCAATTGGCCGCCGTGTTTCACCCACAAAATTTACAGTCAATTCACTTTACAGTATATTCTGTGAGAAGCGCTTTGAGGTGTCTCGAAAATCCGATAAGGCGCTGTGTGTACATTATCACTAAACACGAGTAATAGTCGATTAAAGAATTGTCCGAAAGGGATGCATGTGTTTTTTTTAAAAAAAAGATAAATAATCAAACGTGCGGTAAGGAAGGGATTATCTGACGCTTCAAACAGCGTTCGGGTTTCCGCATTGTCGTGCACTTGTGGTCTATTCTGCCGACGCTCCTCGGGGGCTGTACCCGGTGGAATGAATGAGCGCGGCATTGTGGGGGATGTAGTGGATAAACAGGGCCAGTCCGGGCGGGGAGCCGTGGGGAGAGAACTACATTTCCCAGCAGGCCGTGCGGGGCAGGGCGCCTGCGTGCTGAGCCCCGCAGCCGTCCTCTGGTAAACAATCGCTGTGTTGTTTACTACAAAGCCCGGGGTGGGGGGGGGGGGGGTGTGGGGGGGGCTCTGAACTCCCTGCCGCTATTGCAAAGGGAAGGGGAGGGAAATCTTTTCTGCACTTTGTCATCTAACATCTTCCACCGAGTCATTTGATAATTTTTTTAAAAAAAAAATCAGTATTTTGAACGTGGTGCGCAAACCGCAAGGGTTGTTATTGTTACCGCTGACTGTCGGCTACGCAGGAGCCCAGGGGGGCTTTACATTATTTATCCGCATGCTGCCACAAATGCCGTACGTCCCTGCATAAGCCATGTGTTAGTTCCCAAAGATCTGCTGAAAAATAATAATAATCCTTGCATTTGATATAGCGCCTTATTACTTCGTTGAGATGTCTCAAAGCATTTCACAGAATATATTGTAAAGTAAATTGACTGTATATTTTGTGGGCAAAAAACACCAGGATTGATATTCTACAGTACTTGCTATGTGATGCTGTTTTTCATGTCAAGTGGTATCAACTACAATTGTGCCTTTGCATCATTATTATCAGTGTTCTTCTTGACGCTGCCTTAACATGTTCACATAACTGATTACTGAAAGTATAATTAGCAATACAAGTTATATAAAGCTTTCTTTGTGTCGCTCATTTCTAGAAGCTTTTTCATTGGAAAAAGTGTATTTCTAACTGGTAAAAAAAACAAATCCGCATCAACTAAAAATAAACCACTGACAAATGCCACACATGAATCGTTAAACAAGGTGAAAATATTAACTATGAAATGCTGTATATTGGATTTAAGCAGAAACAGTGTAATAAAATAATTATACCTCAATGAAAATCTTTGCTTTGTTATTGTGCCTTTAATGCTGAAACATCTCACAGATAATTACTGTCAAGTGTAGTAACTATTTGTAGACACATTCACAAAAATATGAATTGATCAAGAGTCCAGACTGATACTCTAGTGCAGCGGTGGCCAATCTTTTTGGTCGGTCAACAAAATAAATTTTCTTGATTGATTATTTCTTGATTTATTCTATAAATCATTATAATCTCAACTGGTGTTCTGACGAACAGTCCTCCAGATAAATTGGTCATTCGCTTTGAGGCTGTTTGTGTCACCTGCTGTGCACAAATTGGTATTTGCCTACAATATTCAGTTACTACACAGAACATCAATTCCGCATGAAGTATTTGGGACATTTGCACCTTATATCTTCCTGAAATGCAACAATTATTATTTGTTTTAGACGTAGCTTCCTTACTCTCTGAGGTCATGTGTTTGTTCCTGAGGCAGAAGAGAGGTGACCTCAGAACTAGACTCCCTTTTTTTTCTGTCTCACTAATCTTCATGATGTTAGTAATTATTTTGATACCAATTTTGTACGACCAAGGCTGATCCTAACATCCGTAGCAACCTGAATCCAACAACTCCAGAAGTCCTCCTGGAAACATTGTGCACGTGAATTGTATACGTTGTTTCCTAAAGCTAGCTGGAGGATATCGCAATAATAGTCTGTAAATCAGCGCTTCTCACGGTTGGTGTGTGCGTGTGTGGTGGATTGCATTGTATGCCAGTCCTTGTACTCCCAGTGTGTGCTGCTGCGGGAGGGGGCAGGCGGACCAGAGCCAGGGAGCGCCGCAAGGGCAGACCGGCGGCCGGTCTCCCCCTGTCTCCCTGCCTCTCCCCACACGCCGGATGGCTTGAGAAGGGGTGGGGGAGGGGAGTGACTAAGATTACGAAAAGTCGCACTGCGGCCACCAGTAAGTGTTGGTGTCCACATATTGAGGCCACAGCAATGATTTGTTTGAGAACCACAGCTCCAAGTCAGTGCGTGAAATAGACTGCTCTGGTTTTTTTAAGCTGAGAACTAGTTTACGAAATGATTGAAATTACAATTTATAATAATAATGTATACATGTTTTCTTTCCTTACCGTTAAATTCAGCCCACATCAATTAAGATTTCAGCATTTTGTGGGAAACCTATCATCATTTATGAAAGTAAATGAGGTCCCAAAGGATGTAATTAAAATAACCAACTTGCCAAAGCTTTATTATGATTCAAAAATATTAATATTTTCCGTGAAATATTTGTCCCACACCTCTCTGTTCACAAGTGTTTTATGACAATTTTGTAGCACTATATTTTGATTCTATAATAAAGAGAGATGGGTATCATGAGTCTAAAGGCATAAATTCGAAGACACCTACAGACGATAAACTTCCAGATACTAAAAGTATTACATTTAAATTGGATAGCTGAAGCATCTATAAGCGGGTGCCTATCAATGTGGAATGAATTTTCTAGAACGCATCAGGTCAGCAAATTGTAGTGAAACTGTAGATTATTTGTTATTCCATGTATAAACATCAAAGGGTATTTTTTTTTAAAATGGAAGGAATAAAGATGTCCAGTGACTACATAGTGAAAGAAGAAATGTATGAAGCATTTAGGTCGGCACAGAGCAGCACGTTGGTGCACCAAAGCACGTCGCTATTTAAGTGATGGAAACCCTGTTCAATCCCTTGCATCATTGAGTTCATAATCTCACTTATGACGCTGTAGACAGAGGGAAAGAAATATCAGAGAGATTCCTCACTGAGCCACCGTCATACATCTTGTCGCTCAGCTAATTCATGTGCTGTAAATTGCCTATTTGTGGAAAGGCTGCAGCAAGACACATTTCTCTATCTTCTCTACTTTAAGCAACATATTATTAAAATATTGTTGGTACGTTTCCATGAACTCTCACCCTGAGATCCAATTAAGTGCATTCCCTTTATATTTTGTCTTCAACAGGATTTTAATTTCAATTTCACAAATCAAGACTTGGTGAAACTCCAAATCATTTTGGCTCACAGAGTGTTTTTAGCATAAGTAGATGCCTGTAGAGCATGTGCTCTAAAGAAACTCGTAAGATTTGAATGTCTACAAGGCAACTGGGCCAGACGGGATACACCATAAGATCCTCAAGGAAATGTCAGAGAAAATAGGTCATGTTCTGGTTAATATTTTTAGGCTCATGTAAATGCTGAAGCTATACCTGAGGGCTGGAGTAGAACAAGTATTATCCTGTTATTCAAAAAAGGAATGAGGTACGTGTCTGAAAATTATAAATGAGCTAGCATTCTGTCGTATGAAAAGTGCTTGAGAGCTTTTATGGAATGCCATCAAGAGCACAGCGGTACAAGGAGTAGTCAGTATGGATTTAGAAGTAATATGGTTGTGTCTTACAAATCTATCGGAATTATCTGAGGAAGTAATTAAGCTAGCAGTTAATGTTCATCTATTGGATATCATTTACTGGAATTTTTAGAAGGAATTTGATAAAGTTCCAGATGTGAGATTTTTAAAGAAGATTAAAGTTAATGGAATTAATAACACATCAGCTGGTTGGATTGAAAATTGTCCTAACAATAGAAGGCAGAGATGTTGGTAACTCGAAACAACTGTCTGGGGGAAGGGGTGGGGGGGTGACCATCACAAGGCTCTGTCCTAAATCCTTTGCTTTATAACAATTTATGATTTGAAGGAGAGTATTTCTTGCAGTTTTCAATTTACAAAGCCAAGGTATGTGGACAGCTGAATAATAAAAAGGACATGAATATGTTCAAGGAGATGTGAACAAATTCAGCAGGTAGGCCAAGGAGTCACATATTTATTTTAATGTGGATAACTGCAAAGTAATATTTATTGAACAAACAAACACATAAGATCGGTACAAAACAAAAGGTGTTCACTTGCATAGTTGGAGAAGGAAAATAATATACAGATTTGAATATATACCATGTCTTTACAGCAGATGTTGCATAGGAAGTAATTCATGAGAGACAAAGTACCAATGACTTATTCAGGTCTCCTTCATACATGGAATGAATGAAGGTCATACTCAACAACTTCCTTTGCCTGCATTCTATTTATGAAATATATCTGTTCCAGTTTCATTTTATTTTGATGAAAGCTTAAAATAGTTACCTTCGAGTGCTAGAGTTTGTTCCGACTTTCCAGCGAAGAGCAGACTGCTGTGAAGTATCAGGTAGTAATCAGCTGCGAGCTACCTGTATCCTGGTTATAACTAGTGCTTTCATTTTATGTTCAACTGTCAGCAGCTAATGATAAAGTGTTTCCATTAGGCTGCTATCTTACATAAATGTGATATATCTTGTGTTACTGGCTACTTTCTTTTTACAAATGAAGTATTCTGAACCTACAAAGAAACTTATTCCAGCAATTCGGCTGGGTAGAGGTCAGGCGAATTAGGAGAAAACAGTCAGATTTTGCTTTTGTAGTTTCTGACATTAGCTAAAGTCTGTGTTACATTACTGTATGTTACACAAGTAACTACACTGTAAATAATAATATTTGCATTTCATGTATTGTCTTATCACGTGGAGTGTCTCAATGCACTGGTTGCTTGTAACGCTGGTAATTTCCATAACTGATATAACAATAATCCTCAAATGGTTCTACACATTTGTTTTTTTTGAGGGGGGGAGGGGGGCTGGTAACCAATCATTCTTTGATTGACAGGTTCAGAATACAAGGCAATGATATTATAAAATGAATTATTTGAAGGGCAACAAAAACAGTACAGTACTCCCTGTGTTTTTAAAATCATTGCTAAAACTTTTATCAAGGGTATAACCTTGCAAAGTCTATTTTAACCTTGATCATGTTTTAATCTAAAACAAACCATGCACCAATTTCCCCTAAGACATGGTAGTACTCTTTCTATTGTACGTGAAAGTGCAAATTGGGTTATTACAGTACAGTATTATTTTAATTAGCAAACCCAGTCCATCTCATCTAATTAGAGGAATTAATATGTCAATTTAGATATAGTTGAGGCAATAAGTAACCCCTTAAGCATTTTGGTGTTTAAAGTGAACTCAGGACGTCTTTTACCCATTTCTCTTGAAGGTGGTGACTTATGGTAAACTATATGGTAAACAGTAGCTCATCCAAGTGACTGATTGTCATGTATGAGTCAAGTCTGTGAGTGTAGGCAAACATCTGAGCCTAATGCTATCATTACCTGATATGCACAGACTTGCTCGCTCACACCTCATAGTAGATGCCACTGGATAGTGATCAGGAGAGAGAAGAAACCTTGTTGATTTTATTCCTCTAGTCTGGCAGAGATCAGCGAACTCAATGACTTCATTGCTCGATGCTCCCTGGAAGATGCCACTGATGTAAAGTGTCCATTGAAACGTTCTTAAATGGAATTGTTCTGTGTTTTAGTAGTGTATCAAAAAAATCATTTTAGACATTGCTACTGCTAACTCATATTCAGAAGTACAGAACAATAGATAATTGCCATCAAGACTGACAATATAGATCTACTATATTAATAATATGGGTATGTTAATTATAAGTAAGATAATAAATGACATACACAGAATGGTGGAATGGGCTGACATGTGGCAGATGGATTTCAATGTGGATAAGTGTGAGGTGATACACTTAGGGAGGAAAAATGATAGGAGGCAATATAGACTTGGAGCTCAATCTTAAGGGGTGTGAACGTACAGAGAGATCTGGATGTTCAAGTAAGCGAATCATTAAAGGTAGCGGGGCAGGTAGATAAGGCAGTAAAAAAGGCATTTGGTGTACTGAGCTTCATTAGTAGGGACATAGAGTATAAGAGTAGGGGTTATGGTTAATCTACACAAAACACTGGTTAGGCCTCAGCTGGAGTACTGCGTCCAGTTCTGGGCACCGTACCTCAGGAAGGCATTAAGGCACTGGAAAGGGTACAGAGGAGATTCACGAGAATGATACCAGGAATGGGGAACCTTAGCTATGAGGACAGTGGAGAAGTTAGGACTTTTCCCATTAGAGCAGAGAAGGTTACGCGGGGACCTGATAGAGGTCTTCAAGATCATGAAAGGTTTCGACAGGCGAGATAAGGAAAAGCTGTTTCCGTTGGTAGGTGTGTCTGTGACTCGTGGTCACAGTCTTAAGATATCACCAAAAGAAGCAGAGGGGAGGTTAGAAGAAATGTTTTCACTCAGCGAGTTGTTGGAATTTGGAATGATCCGCCCGAAAGGGCAGTGAAGTCCGATTCGATAACAGCTTTTAAGAGAGAACTGGATAGGTATCGGGGAAGACAGGTTTGCAGGTTATGGGGAGAAAGCTGGTGATTGGGGTTAGTGAAAGTGACGCTCTGTCAAAGAGCCACACAGACTCGATGGGCCGAATGGCCTCCTTCTGTGCCGTAACATTCTATGAATCTATGAAAATAATAATCCTAAGTAAGATGAGCTAAAATAAAACCAGTTCCAATTTTGCCCCTACTACTGTAGTGCCATTCAGATTTAAATAGAATTTTGAGCAGGCTTGTGTCTCAAGATACAATGGTTGCAATATCTGTGGATGATTAAAATCTTTGTTTTGACATCAGCTGCTTGACACAAGCAGAGACATTGCAGAGTTACCAGGGAGGAGTGAATGTGTAACGTTGGGCCTTTCCCAGTCAAAGAGTACTGTACATCATTGTCATTTTAACATGTTGGGCAAATTTGATGACCAATTACATCAATTTTGGATTTCCCTCTGTAAACCCAGCAGTTTTACTAGTATGAGTAAAGGGAATGTTGAGTAATTATGCAGGGATTTGTCAGTCAACTAGTATGCAATTGCATACAGCTAACTGGTCACCGATGCACTTCTGATGACAGCCTCTCAATACATACAATTTCCCAAATCAGCACAGCAGCAATTACATACCAGATAACAACTTCAAGTCACAGCTAGTTTTTTCAGTGCCATCGATTGGATGTATCTCGACATATGTGCAACTATACGTAATGCATTTGCTTACCTTAGTAGCAGAGAATTCTGTCTATGGATTTTGTATTGCTCATATTGTAATGCGTTCCAACTTAGGCACAACACACAAATCTGTGTTTCTCAGTCTGCAATACTATACCTAGAATATTTGAGAAACTATATGAACAACAACAGCAATTTGCATTTTTATAGCACCTTTCACTTAAGGAGGAAGGCCCAAGATGATGAAATATCTGTTCACGTATATGGAATTATGTCAGTCGATGGCTCTTCTACATAACCAACAAAATCTAGAATAGCAAAATTACTCTCTAATAATAAGGCGGATAAAGTTATGTGCTTACCTATTGAAAAGATTTGGCAAACTGACCTTACGGTTTTCTTTGTCCAGGCAAATCACAAAGTACTCTTGTAACATATTAACTTCAGTAAGGGGGTTATAAATTTGCGAAAATATGTGTGGTGTTCCGCATTTGTTACGTTTAGTGCTTTTGCTCCTATGATGACAATGCACTCTTCCAACACGCGCTATGTCCCTTTCGACGCCGTGCAATGTGCTGCCAGTGGTGGCACTGTCAGTAGAAGGAGCAGATGTGCGGAGCATCTGCAGTAATTGAAGGTGAACTCTGGAGAGCAACTGACTGATAGCTCAGCCTGTGGGAATTTTATGCTTTCTACTTGTAGCATCTCAGAGGAGAGCACACTCGCTTCTTAGTATGCAAGAGTGGCTTTGATTTAACATAAACTTACTGAGGACACTGATCATTGAATTAGCCAGAGCCTTCCTACACTGTTGTATAAACAGCTTCCAGGTGGCCACTCCTGATTAACTGCTTTAACAACAAGCAGCACAGTTGATGGCCTGAAAACCCAGATTATTGTGGTCTCATTTGTGATATTTATTAGGTTGAATTGCAAGTTCCAGTTTGTGAAACCTGCACTAAAATTCATGGCTGACAATTTTTAAATGCTTTGAGACATCTTGAAGACGTGATAAGGCGCTAAATAATAAGGATTATTATTATTATAAATCAAAGTCTGAAAAGAAGTGCAGCAAGTAAAAATCACTAGCAGGAAATAGCCGGTACTTTTGTTTAGAACTTGTGATTCTCAATTTGCTAGCCACAAATCATACCGGCATCTTTGGCAAATATCACAAATTAGATCTATAATGGGAAACATAATACTCTGAATTGTGCACACCTTGATCATCACCAGAATTTGGGCAAGATCATTTGTTTTCTTGCATTGTAGATCACATTAAAGCGGAACTCCCAGGGTCGGTGTGACACAAATCTAGTTTCCAGCAGGAGTCACTATTTGCAAAGTCCATTTTTACGAATATCAAATGTTTTTTGAAACCCACTGTCCCACATTTTCCAAGCCAAAATTTAATTATGAAATGAATTGAGATACTATACTGTATTTGAGCACAATAAATATTAAATTAGAAAGTCATATGCCTGTAGTTCGGTCTGATAAAGGGTATCCTACAAGACTCAAATTTGTTGGTATTTCCAATATTCTGATCACATGAAATCTGTAACCAAACGCTGATTCCCAGGGCAATATTCTGTGTGGTGCAGCAAGAATCTGCTGTACCACTCCTGCCTCTGCTGGAGAAACCAGTTTTTGGTTGACAGAATACCCCCAAAAATGTTCATAATAATAATCCTTGCATTTGATATAGCGCCCCAGCATGTCTTCGAGACGTCTCAAAGCGCTTCACAGAATATACTGTCAAGTGAATTGACTGTACATTTTGTAGGCGAAATGTGGCAGCCAATTGCGCACAGCAGCGTCCCACAAACAGTCGTGGATTGAATGACCGTATGTTTTTTTGAAGGGATTATTACCCCCGGAAAGTGATCTGCCAATTGACTAACAAACGGGTTCCTACTTACTGCTGAGTAAACAGAGGCGTGTGGAGTAAGGAAACTTGCCCAACATTTTACCCTGCCAGGTTCTTTCACTTACTCTCGCCACTGAAATACAGGACTCCACAACTAGATTATATACTAATCTCAGCATCTGAGAAGCCAGTCTTGCCACAACAGGGCACCCCAAAGCTTACAGATGAGCTCCAATTGTTTGTAAACAATCTGTTTAATGTGCTGAATGAAGCAGATAAATGACCGTCTGTTCAGCCATTTGTGAATCAATGCTAACCGTGCCCCGTGGCAATCTCTTTACCTGTGGGCGCACCATTCGATTCTTAAGTAGTGGATAGATCACCATCAGGTGTTTCTGTTTCTATGCGGTTATAAACACGACACTGATCTAGACGGATTTATTTGAACTCTAAATAAAGGAGTGAACAGCAAATTAGGATCAAAGTCTTCTCATATAAATTTTATTGATTTCTTTCAGTTTGCAAAAGAAACAAAGGCTAAACTAAATAAACTGTTCATATAACCTTTATGGTTTTCCAAATTAGAATTTTTATATGGAGTTAAATTGAACTGAGAGCTCCAATATACAATTGACTTGGGCCAATCCTTCAAATTAATTTGTAGGTGGATTAGTTACTTCAGGTTGACTAATGCTGTGCCTCCCGCAGTAATTAGCATTCAGGGAGTTAAATTTCTGTACTACAGCATCTGGTTTGAAATCACATATACTGTTTCTAAAACTCATAATTCTAGGATATATTTTATTAACTCATAAAAAATTATTCCTGGAGACTTTTAAAAATCTTATAATTTGCAATTCCTTATTGTACTGGGAGTGAATACAAGGTAGTAATAATAATAAAAATCCTTGCATTTGACATAGCTCCTTATCACATATTTGAGACATCTCAAAGAGCTTCACAGAATATATTGTAAAGTCAATTGACTGTATATTTTGTGGGAGAAATGTGGCGCCAATTGCGCACAGCAGTGTCCCACAAAATGTCGTGGATTGAGTGACCAAATTATTATTTTTTTTTGAAGGGATTATTACCCTCGGAAAGTGATCCCCTGATCTACTAAGAACTGGGTTCCTACTTACTGCAAGGTGATCAGAGACATTGGATTAATAATCTAATCTAGGATTCTATTGTTGCCATAAATGTTGAGACTTTATAACATGATAAAACTGGAATGAGAGAAGGTCATCACATATCGATGACAAATCTGAACACATAAAAATTAAACTAGAGTTTAAACTTCATGGAGTGGTGCTTTGTTTCCCACTTTTCTCTTGTCCTGAAGGCAGCACCTGTGGCTGTTGGCAATATATGAAGTACAATTACATCTGTCACGTAAAAGAATGTAATCATTGCAAGTTTACCAATAATTTGCAATTGGTTACTGGGAACTAATATAGCTAGTACGTTTTTTCAGAATGTATAGAGGACACTGGATGCATGCGAGTGAATTGCAGGCTGGTAATCCAATTGATGATGTCTTAATCTACAAGAGTGAATCTCTAGCGGCTTGTTAGTTATCTGAACCAAAAAATTGGATTACTACCTTTAATCCCTCCTCCCATCCAGGACTTTTCAAAAGTGATTTTGTTTTCCAATTTTCTTCCCTCCTCTCCCTGAAGGCCTTTACTCATGGTGGGGTGCATTCCCACAGCTAACCTACAATGAAGTGAAATTTAGATGATATCTTAAGAAAATACTATGTATGCCTCAGTATTTTTGCAGTGTACAAAAACAAGGAATTTCAAATAGGACAGAAATAAATGTTTTATCCTGAAAGTCCGCATTCAAATTTAGGTCACAGAGTAAAAAGGCAATGTACTATTTTAATAGATCAGTTAATTTTGAGCTGTTTATTCAGAATGATATATTATGAAGAACTATCAGGAAACAATTTAGATTTTCTTATGTGTATTATGAACTTGTGAAAGTAAATGAGCATCTGCTGAACACCTTTATCATCGCTAAGTTTCAATTCCAAGGAAGAACAATGCTCCAAACATGTGATAGGTGTTGCGAGACATAACTAATTGCCCTAATTACAGTGAAACATTACCCTGAAGATAAACTTCTGGGAATTGTCTTTTCCTGTCTGCTTTTTGATTTCTTTACGGCTGATTCATAATGCTGGGACTGGATCTGTGGTTTTGCCCACTTTCTTGGCAAGAATATAACTGGGTGAAAAGAAACAAAAAAAGAAAAGAAGAGTCAACCTTAAAGATAAGATAGAGCCACAAAATCTCTGTTGGAGAAAAAGACTCCTAGGTCTCCTTCAGCTTCACCCTTGGGCAACTTGTTTCCTATCCATAGAGTATGTGTGGCTCCTATTTTTACTTCTTACAAGCAATAGCTTGTATTTGTTTGTGTTGAACTTCTCATTATCAGCCAAGCTGTCTAAGGTGAAAAGTGAAAACTTAAGAGAGATAATTAAATCAGGATGTTCAGTAACAGTGTAACACACCTGTTTACCTAGCAGTAAGTAGGAACCCGGTTGTTAGTCAATTGTCGGATGGTTTTCGGGGTAATAATCCCATCAAAAAAAATATAAAGAAATAATAATTTGGTCACTCAATCTACGACTGTTTGTGGGACACTGCTGTGCGCAATTGGCTGCCGTATTTCGCCCACAAAATACACAGTCATTCACTTTACAATATATTCTGTGAAGTGCTTTGAGACATCTCAAAGACGTCTCAAAGTGATAAGGCGCTGTATCAAATGCAAGAATTATTATTATTACAATCAAAAATAGCCTGGGCTGAGCCCTGAGAAAAGGTTACCTCTCTACCTCGTTTTGTTTCTTGTTCATAGTATATTCATGCTTAAAGAATGAGTATTGATAAGATTTCTTTGAGAACTGCATTGAGGAGTTGCTGAGCCTAGCAGCATAGCTGAATTAATATCACGCTTTTAAGAATGATTTCTTTCAACTAAAGATTTTAATTCAGTTCCCTCACAATAATTCCTCCAAGCGGGTTTCCTTTATAATGATATTCACTGGGTAAACAATATTGTGAAGCATAGCAATAGTCAGAAAAAACAGATGAATCATAATTCCTTGCAATTGATTTTTACAAGGTTAACTGCAAGAATATTCACAGTGCCTCAATACAAATGCGTCAGGAGCACCGTGCAGAAATCTATTGTGCCAGAATGTGTTTTTTTGGTCCAGTTCATCCACTTTAAAGATTTTGCTTTGGGAGTGAACATTTTTCCACTTTGCTGCACCAAATAACACATACACTTGGACATGTTGTGTAAGAGTGTCATGCCACAATATCAAGAGCCTTGATATTTGCTGCAGTACTGACAAAACTACAGTGAACCTTTAATGAACTCCCTATTTTTTTTACAGAACTTTGATGTAATGTAAAGGTTTGCCACTAAAACAACTGTCTTCAGTTTTCACATCTAACCTTATCAGATTAATTTAATATTTGCTTGAAGTTCTTTTAAGTTATATTTAATAATACTGTACTTTGTCTGGGGTCTTTATTCTGCATCGTAAGTTTCATACAACCAATAGATCCTGAGAAGTTTGTAGAGACAGTTTATCTGGAGTCTTGTAGACCATTGATTGTGGAGTCCTGTAGTGTATTGATTAGGGCATTCGCCTTGCAAGCAAGAGACCTGGGTTTGATTCCGAGGCAGGGGGAAATATTAGGCAAATTTCCTTACTCCATACGCCTCTGTTTACTTAGCAGTAAGTAGGAACCTGGTTGTTAGTTGATTGGCGGATCGCTTTTCTGTGGCAAATGCAAGGATTATTATTATCTGCTTGTAACAATTACCAGGACTGTAACACTTCAATGGAAAATTTCCCCTTAAAATTAACTGCATTACTGCCTTTTGGGTGTTATAAATTATTCACAAACTATTTTGCTATGTTAATCTCCCGAATCCAATGATGTAGGTAGAAGGAGAAGCTGTAGTTTGGAAGGTTTGCTAACAGAAGGATCTTGCTATCACTATCCAAGTGAGTCACATTGTAGAGTTAAACTTCAGTTGTTGTTCTGTTGCTCATATTGGGCTTAGGGATTAGCATTGGGTGGCCATACACTATCAATCCAAGAAGCAACATCTCATCTAAAGATTACATTATACAGTATCTATAAACACATTTCCCAAGCACTGGCAAAAAGAGCAATCAGACCTCGGACTCAAACCCAACACCACCTGTTTGGAATGTCGGTGCTGTACCCAACAAACTGTCGGGTTACTGCATTTCTTCCATATCTGACTACAGTTATTTATATCTGACAGGAGAGGGGTGATGTCAGTATCTCTTTTTGAGCAGCATCCAATTTCAAGCTACTGTAGGGCCACATCCTTCAGCTCGGACTTCCAATCTAATGGACTTCACACAAGATAATGTTCTTTGTTTCTTTTCAGTAGAACAATCAAACCACCAATCTCTCCAATCACTGTTGCAGCAAATGGCCTATTATTGGCCTCATGAGACTTAATTTAGGCACCTCTCCAGTTCATATCATGTCATAAAGCACCATGCACAAAGGGATTCATCTATTAATTATGCAGTGCCAGGACAGTCATGATCCAATAAGGTACCAGAGGCTCGATTAACCACTTGTTTATCAGCCAGTCTGCAGTAATTCTGACAGAAGGGCACAGGGGAGCTGTAATGTATGTGTCACAAATTACTAACAGGTTAAACAAGGTTACTACAAAATTAAATGCAATTAACATAGTGGTTTCTGTATTTGTGTGTTAGCATCATCTATGCCTACCCATTGTGCTTAAACTAACTGTAGTTTGCTGTAGCTACACATGCAGTAACTGTATAAAATGAGACAAAAAGATTTATTTTGCTGCATTTAGATTTGAGCAAAATTCTCTCTTGGATAAGCAAGCTTCTGGAGACGGAAAATGTACTTGTGGTTGGTTCCTGTTTTCCTTGATGTTTTACAGTCTTACTGAAACATTAGGTGTCTAAGCAACAACAATTGTGGTTGTGCACATCATTTACAGATAAAAGAAGGATCTCTCAGCAACACATGGTTGTCAAGAATATCTTGCCCTTGAATAATCATTTTATAGTTTGAAGTCAAATGGCATTAGGCATGTAAAGTGTAGGAGAAGAAATGTAAGTTCATCTGCGTTCTTTAATAATATTAACATCCCCTGGGACTGATCTTTCTCAGACTGTCTTTGATTATGCTGTGCTGACTTGCATCATTAAGAGAATAATGGAGCCTGGACTCCTGGCACCAGGTGAGTGATACCTGAACCCCAGTGGAGGAGTGAAGTGAGGAAGCCTAATACCATGTGTGGAGCAGAGAAATTGCAAGGCAGAAAAAAATGCTGGTACTGAGTATGAGACAGAGAGAAAGACTGGCACGGTGTGTCTGGCAGAGAGAAGGGCTGCCACCTGGGCTTTGGCTTCAGTCCAAGTTCTAAAATTTTAAGATCATCCAGAATTTTTGAAAAATTTTAAATTCAACCTAAATGTTCGGCATCAGATGAGGATGGGATGGTGTTGCCTTATGGTTCAATAGTCTGGTAATGTTAGTGCATGTTCTTGATTCACTAAGCTACTTGGGCAAGGTACCAGTGCCTGTGAAACCATATCCCATTAGTTGTTGCCTTCATGACAGAAGGTAAGACAATTGGGAACAAAACCAATGGACATTAACAGGCACACAATCCTCTCACTCAGTTATAAACTAACATGCTTTTTACAGACTGCATCTAAAAGACAAAAGGCTAATATAATTGTAATGGGCTGTTTAAGGCTAATTTCACTGTGAGACACAGCAATGAAAGCTCAAATACATTGACGTAATGTTACTCAAAATCAATTGGTGTAACATCAATATGAGTCGGCTCATTTGCTTACCTCCCTGCAGCATCCCCTAAACAAGCACACAGTCTGATGCTTTGATGTGGCAACACAGCGTATTACAATAGTGATTCATATATCTTACACACCAGGGAGATGAGTACAGTGTTTTTTTTTAACTCAACTGACAAGTTCTGTTTCATTTTATTAGTAAACCTTTTCTGAGTCATAACATCAATCGGTGTTTCTCCCTCTGTATTTTCTCTCTCTTGCTCTCTGTGGGCGTTTGAGTTTGTAGTTTACTTGTTCTAGGCCAAATAAAGAGTTGTGAGAGATTTCTCATGTATCCCATGCAATTTTTCAATTAATGTTGGCAATGTTACAGAGAAAGAAAAGTACAGCATGTCCCATTAATCATCAGCCCTGTGTTTATACAGCTAAACCGAATGAGTTTTCACTGCTTTACTCAGAAAAAGCAACTTGTGTACACCACTGTCTTTGTGTTGCAGTGCCTTGTACTGCCAACAAGAATCTTAGCAAAGCAACATCGCAATGGTGTATGTCAGACGACATCACATGTCTAAGTCTGGCATTTGCAGAAACAAGTACCCAGCCCAAAGCTTCATTTTTTAAAAAGAGTTGAGATTTTCTCTTGCAAAGATATTTTGTCCTTTCCATAGCAAAAGTAGAGAACAGAACAAAAGATGAAGGTGATTGGCAATCAGGCACAGCTCTTCAGCTTATGCTGCGGTTATACTGTACAGGTCCCGGCATGAAAACTGGTGACATCTTCATGTACCACAGTCAATGGCATTACATCATTCTTTGCATGTCTTACTTAATGATTCCACCCATCCTTCGACTTCAGTGTGTTCCTTGTGGTGCTGTAAAGCAAGAAGGGACCTGATATAAATAAAGGTAAATGTAGCAATGGCAAGAATAGCAGTGTCCCATTCTCAACATCTCCATCGGAGAGGCATGCCAAGTGTCTCATAAAGCTGGGTACTATAAACCCTTCTGGCTGTACTACTCAGTGCAGATATACTCAGTGGACTCCAGGGATAGTCAGTAAACTATGATGAGTCTGTGTTCTCGCTTGTAGTACCATACTTTGTGATTTCCAGACTTTGCTCTAGTTTTCACCAATAGAAATCCACTTGCTTTCCCACTGGGAGAGGCAGGCAATTCACCCTACAAGTCACCCCAGGCACCCCTCCTCACAGCCTCCTGCTCTGCAACATTAACACCTTCACTCCCTGAGCTGGTATGTATTCTAAAAGATTGCTGCAAGATTTTATTGTACCTGAATCAACAAAATTAGGACAATTAACAACTAAAACTTGTCCTTATTTTGTTATAATTGTCTTTGGAGGAGTATTGCAGTCTGAATATATGACAGTAACTGGAATCAACTACAAATTAATCATTCAATGCTGGTCTATTTTCTTGAAGTCTATCAATTTTTTTTATTATTTTTAAAGTATTTCTGTAATCCAAGAAACTCCCAGAGTCTAATTTGTGAGACATTTTTCCTTTGTATAGTTGGGGTCAGTTCACTGTGCTGGTACAACATTAATATAAAGCATTCTATTAAATATTTGATTCTGTTAGTAAGATTCTGAGCTCTAATTAATGTACATGGTCACCAATCCAAGCAACACCTTGCCTGTGAGGATGAGGTAGGAAGGGAACCTGCTCCGCACTAGTGAGATGTAAATGTGAAGATTAACACTCAGTTCAATTGTGCAAAACAAAATTGAGCTAGAAATCCTTCACCGCGAGTATTTCATGCTCTGTCACTTGTATAGGATGAGTCTGGATATCTCAGCACTGTGTTGGAGGGGCAGTATGAAACACGGAATGATCCTCTACCCAGTGTATATACTGCTATGTTCTGGATGTGTTGATAATGGGTGTCACCATACCAACCATCTTTCTGTGTACTGGGTGATTCAGTGTGTGCTATCTCCCGAATGCAGATCTGGATCAAAGGTTCACTGTGCAGATTTGTAGATTTCAATGAATAATGATACACAATTCGGTATCAATGCGTGCACAATGCACAGGAGTATCTCTGTATAAGTCAAGTAAGTTGCAGAGCGACCAGAACCAATTAAAATTATGTAAATGCAGCAAATTGAATTTTTGAGGTCAATTTTTCTTCCCCAACCTACCTTCTTATTTACGATTATGCAAGGTACTTCACTCCCAGCAAAGAAGTCTAAATGCTATACAGTTTATTTATTTAGATATCATGCAATCTCAGGGGTAGGAATAATAATAATAATAATTCTTGCATTTGATATAGCGCCTTATCATGTCTTCAAGACGTCTCAAAGTGCTTTGCAGAATATACTTTAAAGTTTATTGAATGTATATTTTGTGGACAAAACTCGACAGCCAATTGCACACAGCGGTGTCCCCCAAACAGTCATGAATTGAGTGATCAAATTATTATTTTTTTAAGGGATTATTAGCCCCAGAAAAGTGATCCACCATTCAATTAACAACCAGGTTTCTACTTACTGCTAGGTAAACGGAGGTGTGTGGAGTAAGGAAACTTACCTAACGTTTTGCCCTGCCCACCCTCGCTTGCAAGGCGAGTGCTCTAACCACTAAGCTACAGGACTTATCATTATTATCCTCCCCCATCCTAGCCCCAATGACGCATGTGCAGATGAGGAGATAAGAGTTCAGATTAGATTAAAGTGTGGTACATCTAGTATTTCATAATGTGATAAAAACAGAATATAAAATGAGAATTGGGTTACTGCACAAGGTGACCAGGCGTTTATATTTAATAAACTTATCAGAAACATGAAGCATTGTTCATAACATTTCAGAATTGCATTATCCATATATAAAAATAAGTATCCTTGATCTACTGATCAGATATGGATAGTGCTGGGTGAAGGAGAGCATATGGCTGGAGTCTGGATAAACTCAGATTAGTTCTTTTCTTTGTTCATTTATCTGCTTTTCCCCTTTCCATGTCGTAACTTGCACTGGGGTGTGGTTCCAAGGCTCCAGAAACCTTTTCATACCTCACCCACAGCCATTTTTCATTTGTTAGTAAGTTATTTAATCCTAATTGACCTAATTCGTCACCTCACAATATGGCTGTATACTTGCCCTTTCCGTAGAATTACATAGAGTTACATAAGATGATATGGCACAGAGATAGGCCGATCAGATCTGTTTATACTACACATGGGCCTTCACCTTCCAGCAGAGATCACTGAACAGAGCACACAGGAACAGAAATCCCGACTGATATTCCAGCATTTCATTGGGTTTGGGGGTGGAGGAGAGCAGGAATTCAGGGAACGTTTGCACGAAGCCCAAAACTCACTCTTAGCAGTTTACAATATCATCAGAATCAAGGAAACAGTTAGTTTATGTCATATGAGATATTATGAGATACACCTGGATATTATGTCATTTGAGACCATGATAATTCTGTGTAATTTCAGCTAACACAGTGTGACAGGATGATATTGTTACAAAGCTTACAATAATTTAAAACCTGTTAGCAAATATAAATAAAGATTTTCTGATCTGTATTTTTCCCATTTCTTTTCCCATTTCTTCTCTGCATAATGATACATTTATCAGACAGATGGAGCTAACAGTACAAAAATATGCAATTATTGGTAGAGCAGTCCATACCCGCTGTAAAACATTTATTCTTGCAGACTATTTTGTAGGCAAGTATCTGAACATTTCCAGCTGTCAGATGGAGGTGTTCCTGTTTGTGTTACTAGGGTGAGTGCGCCAGCACTTCCTTTTTGTGTGTCATGCTCCCACTTTTTCTGCCCACTCGTACACCTCCCACACACTTGGAATTGTAATCCCGCTTTCTAAGCATCAGCTATGATTCCCTGGAAAAGGCTTCACATAATCAACAGCCACTCACAAATCCCTTGTGTCTGTGGATACGGTGCCTTTTAGATTGTGCAACATATAACTATAATAATTAAAGGAAACACTATATTCTCTGGCACTAGGATAACACACAAGGGTTTATCTCACCCTGATCCCATTATAAAGATGCACAAAAATATGACTAATTTTAGCCATCAGTTCTCCCTGTCTGCTGTATGTTACAAGGCTGCTGTATTGTCGTGTTCTGTTCAGGTGGATGATAACGATCCAATGACACTTTTTGAAAAAAGGTAATTCTCCTGTTGCCCCGGCCACCAAACCTCTAATGAAATTGGCCATTTAACCTCCTGGCTATGTCAGACATTGTTGTGTACAAATGGCCTATAAATATACAGTGAAGCACTCTTGGATGCCACGAGGCCTGGAGGGCGCTATATTAATGCAAGTTGTTGTTGTCACTGCATTTTATCGAAAACTGACCTGCTTTGAGATGTTTTAACGTATGAGGTGCTGCGTCAAATTTACAAGATAATGCAAGGATTATTATCAGTATTGATTATTGACTGTGGATCAATCAGGATGCTCAGTTGATCAGTCAATTCCTTGTCAAAATAATGGGAGACGTTTAAGTTTACGATGGCAGAATGCTGTATGGAATCTTTACTAACAGTTATTTTGTTAACTTATCCCATTTACTTAGAAATAAAGACAGACTCTATCCTTTATTAGGTCTGTACATTCAGGTTGCAAATATTGAAATTCACCTGAAAATAGCATTAAATATTAGGTTGCTTCAGTGTTTCCATCTGCTAAAAAACAGTCTACAGTATTTCACTAAGGTTTCATTTCTCAGGTAGCTCACAGATGCCTATGAAATGCCTTTTCTTTGATTCTACAGCTCAAACTGCAGTCACTCCCAGCCCCAAACCATTCAATGTAAAATTGCACTGATTCTTCTGGAGAGGCCACATTGTCCTGGTGTTAGCTTTGGCACTTATTAACTCCTGTTTTACTCAGGCATCCACAGCGACCATTGCTTCCGTGCTCAGGTTGACATTTTGAGCTAAAACATCCTCAGATTAATTTCCCCTTTTACATACCAAACATGCAATGAATGGGGTCTATCACATACACATACCAACAGTTCACTACATGGTTACACAGTGTGATTTCTCGTCATAAATACTTAATGAAAAGTTCAGTGTTAACAATTGGCGCATAATAGAACTTCCATTGAACTGAAGGGCCTGCACTGTATGGGGACACATAATAAAAACATGCTTAATTAAGTCTTAATCTGCTTGATGAAAGGAAAAGTCATTTGTCATTTAGTCAGTAACAGCCCAAGTGATGTTATAGTGTCTGTAAAAACATTTGAAAATGTGTGCCAAACATTCCTTTAGCAATCACCGTACAATTTAAATCTGCAGTATTGCCCCGCCATCACATAACTGTCAAACTATGGGTTGGAGGGTTTAAGATATGAAATCAGGTCAACTGCATACTGCAAACCAGCCTGAACAATTGCTCTTCACTCCAGTGGAATCTTCAGGAGTATGATTTATGGTTCACAGTTGTAGTTATGGGGGTGGGGGCGGTGAATGCAGGAGAAATTATCTGCTGATCCATAAAGGACAAAGGTAGAGCTGTAGGAAGCTCTGTAGATCCCTCAGGACTTTTTCTTCCTTGGTACCAGATATTGTGAAGCTAAATATTAAAAAATAATACTGTTAGGTTAAAAAAAGAGCAACCCGGTTGAACCCAATTACAACAGAATGTCAGATGCAATAACACTTCAAGATTAAAGTTTTATGTTCCCTTCAAAGATGGGAAAGGAGGGACACAGTTCTATTTTCAGATGCTGTGCTTGGCATTTCACAGCCAGTTAAGCAACCTCTTAATACAGCATTTTGCTTCAGTGAAGCAGTGCAATCATAGGTTCACATGTGGCGCTATACCAGCAGTGCTGGCTGAGTACATTTACACTTCCTTGATAATGTGCTTGTGTCATGTTTGGGCAAAGTACAGTCAAAAGAATAGTGGGCTGACCCTCTTCCGCTGGGCACCCTGATGTATGCCTATAAATATTGAGCTTGCAACAGAAACCAGCGATAAAGCAACAGAGGGCCTGAAATTCCTATTCATAGTTGTACAACCATTTTGTCTTAACATGTCAGGGCCCGCAGAATTGGGAAAACGTTTTAAATTCATTTTTTATTTGGAAGCGGGATTGTTGCAGTTTTTTTTAAAAAAAAGCTTTCAAATTGAGACTGAATTTAGCAATTCTCAACCATCTTAAATTTTAAAAGCAAACAGTCTTCCTGCCAAGACTAGGTGGAATTTCAGGAATGCAGAGCCCAAAGAGAAGAATTGTTTTTAAAAACATCGCAATCCCCAGGTGCTTTCCTCTGGCTTTGGATCTGATTTATCTCCGGCTGATACTGAGAGAGAGATATTGATTTTGCTGCTCAGTATAAATGGTTGGCATTTGCATCGAGAAGAAGACAAACACACAACATCTATTTAAGTGTAGCCTGAAACCGCCCACCTTCTTAGTGGAAATGGTTAAATAAATAAAAGACATGGAAAAAGCAAATAAGATAAAGGAAGTGGAACAAAGGAAAAGGAACAAGTACTCCTGTGGGAATGAAGAGAGTGAAAAATGCAGAGAATGCAAGTCTGACAGATTGATGCTTAGTGGAATTAATCACCGTCTGATCACCATGAATTGTTCACCACTGAGCTCCTGACATCAAAATAGCAATATCACAAGGCCAGATAAACTGCCAATGACAATAAACTATGCAAGTTACTGATGCCCCGCACCATCTCAATCAGAACACTCTGTACCTTGCCGCTATGCTCCTTTTAGCATTCTGTTCCACTGAGCCTGACTCATTGTCCCTTTCAGTAAGAAAAACACTTAATTCTGGGAACATGTTGTATCTGATAAAGGTCAGGTTCAGGATGTTGTACTGCCAAACCCAGCCCGACAATAACACTGTGAATTAAGGAAGAAGAGAAGAGCAGTTTAGTTCTTCAGGATCAGCTACAACCATGACACGTGTAATAAATATCATTAATATAAAGACAAATAAGAGAGCATCATTTGGTTTATCTTTCACTCTCCATTGTCCTTATTCTGCTATAAATTCCACTGGCACTAAGTGTTCTCTGATTCCTTACCCAAGTCTTCATGTCTAGACACCAGGAGTTAACAGGTTATTTGGAGTTGAGTTTGATCCTATCCTCACTTGACATTCACACACAATTTCCAGCAGAAGTCACTGGATAGTGAGCAGGACTCCTGGTTGTTCTTTTTCTACTTGAACTCAGGAGCGCTGAAGTGAACTTTAGGCGAGAAAGCAGGGGAATGGGATTTCTTTCCCCTCATCCCAGGAACACTAAAGCTAACCAGAATCCTGATTTACGCCCAAGTTAAATCAATTCGCTCACCCATGGACTAGAAAGCAGTCTCAACCTCGGGACCTTCCCAGTTAGTTAGTTTAGCTCTGGTGCACAGCAACACCAAGTGAACTGAAAAAGGTGTCAGAGTAAATGCTTGCCTACAAAACACAGTCACTACAATTTACAGTAGATCCTGTGAAACACATTGAAATATCTTTCCAACGTGAAAGGTACTAAATCAAATGTAAGGATTATTATTAGTATATGTAGTTTAACAGCCAGTTCCTTCAGTCCGCATTAAAACAATGAAACACTCTCTGTTTAACAGTTATTAATTTTCTAATTTAATTGTTCTAAACTGCTTGCATTTTAAATATCCCTGAAGCGCATAATATCATTGCTGAGTTGCTGTTCAAAGATGGTTGAGTTAACCTTATCAATATTAAAAAGGCCCTGGGTGATGGGTTGTAATGTTATGAGTATTTGTGAGAGAAAAATTGAACATGTTAAGTAATCTAGCAATAATTAACCACAAGGGTGTTACTCTAAGCGATATAGAAACTCATATTAGTCTCATAGAAGTGGACGTTTTCCTGACGATTTAGCTCTTTCTCAAGAGAAATAAGTTCAAGCACTGATTCACTAAATTAAAAAAGGAAGTTATTCATGAATTTCTCCTTGTTTGCCTTCTCTGCTTTCTGGGTTCACACAGCAGAGGGATGTGGGTTCACACACCTCAATTCCCTCCGTCCCTCTCCTCAGAGTGGCTCAGCTCAGAGGTACCAAGCAAAACATTCCCTCTTTAGGGAGAAATGGAAAAGCAGTGATCAATCACCTTGGGGTTCCTACTCATTCACAGCACCTCTCCACAGCTAATTACAGAACAGCATTGAGTGAGCAGCAGATCACCCGCTGGTCTCTGTCCAGATAACAGCATGAAGTGCAGAAAGAACGTTAACAAAAAAAAAGGGAGAAAATCTGATTTTAGAAAGATGGCCACCTGACGTGTCCTGTATAAGGTAGAATACAAAACTGCTCCAACCGAGCCCAGGTCCGCTCTGCGCCAATGTCCCATGCCAGTTGGTGGCATGTAACGTGAAGAGGTACCCAACGGTGGCGTGAGTCTGCATTTGCCCTCCTGGTACTTTGTCCATCAATTGGCTTTCCTTGCTGCTTCCCATCTTAGAGAATCAAAGGGGCTCAGCTTGAGACAGCGGGAGAGGATTAGCCTTCTGTCGCTGCAATTAGCCAAGCAGAAGGGAGATTCAGCAGCAAGTACCAGGCAGAAGGCTCTGCTATGGTATTATGCAAAGCTATCAGAGTGACTGCATGTTCTGAGAATAAATGTTGCAACAGCATAGCTACATAATGCCAGCATCACTCCTTCAAACAGATCCTATACAACAACAACAAAAATTACATTTGTAAAGCTCCTTTCATATCAGGAGGACATCCCAAGGCGCTGGACAGACAGAGTTACGGACCCGAGCTGGGGGTAGGGTGGAGGGCGGGGTGGGGTGGGGGGAAGCAGGGAGAGCGAAAGCACGGTCGAAGAGGAGGGTCTTGAGGCGGGTCTTGTAGGTGGCGAGGGAGGGGGTGAGATGGAGGGACTGCGGGATGGAGTTCCAGAGGGAGGGGGCGGAGTGGCGGAAGGCCTGCCTGCGAGCGAGGCGGGGGATGTGAAGCAGGCCGGAGCCCGCTGAGCGGAGCGAGCGGGCAGGATGGTAGAAGGTTAGGAGTTGGCAGAGGTTGGGGGGAGCAAGACCGTGGAGGGCTTTGAAGGTGAGGACCAGGATCTTGAACTGTATCCTCGGTGTGATGGGAAGCCGGTGGAGTTGGGTGAGGATGGGGCTCTATATCACGCAAGAGACCATAAACACTTTATATTTTACAATCTTTATTGAATTAATGATTTTTAAAAAAATATATTAGTTTACTTTTTTGGGGGCCTTTTTTTTTCCCATTTAGAGAATCCTTTGGTGTCAAATATCTTTCTTGGCCTCACCAATGTCTCCACCTGATAGACCCCATGGTTGAGATCAGGAATTGCCCATGTAGAGTATCAATAATAATAATTCTTGCATTTGATGCATCAATGGTGAAAACCTGAGAATAGATGTTAAACTGAACTAGCCCGAGTAATGTTTTGGTAGCCTGGCAATGCCGGGTTATTGTGAATTCCAGCCCTTACATTTCCAGCATTGGCAACAATAGACTTACCTCAGCACAATATTTCAAGACTCTCTCTCGCTTTTCATTGCTTCCTTGTTGAAAAAGCAAATGCAACAATCACCCAACAGCTGAACCCATTGCCCTTCAACAGCAAGGCCACATAGAGTTTCACGTATTAGTTCAGGAAGAATTCACCAGTTGCATTTCTTAATTGACCAGAAACCTCTCTTTTACCTGACTAACACAATGGTACAGTTAACCTGTGTTATTACAGCAATTACTGTATTTACACTCAATTAGATGCACCTATCACACTATACAGTGAAAGAAAGTCATACATAATAATCCTTGCATTTGATACAGCACCTTATCAAATCTTCGAGCCGTCTAAGTGCTTCACAGAATATACTGTAAAGTGAATTGACTATATTTTGTGGGTGAAATACAGCATAAGGTATAAATAGATTATAAATCAGTTTTATCTGATAGTTTATGTGGCATTCACAGGAGCTGGCAGTGAAAGAGGCGGTGCCACATGTGGGTGAATTGTTATATTTTACCTGGCATATACAGTATATGTGGAGGAATTGGCAGTGGGACACGCTCTATCTATAGAACACCAGTATGGGTGAATTTCAGGTTTACCTGGTGTGTAATATGCACAAGCTGTAGCGGATGCACAAAAAATCGATAACCCAACACATACTTCTGTGAAATTGTTTCATGACTAAAATAGGTTATAGCAATTGCTCAAAAGAACAGTATAGGCTTATTATTATCACATCATTATGATTTCATCTCTTCTTGCAACAGTGCATGTTTCCTCTGTATTCTAAGGTGGTGTAACTGGCCTCCCTCTGGCCTGTCACGTTTCTGGAATTTCCCTTTCTGTAGCCTACAAATAGCCTTGTGGACAGGAGGCTGGTGATGGTTAGGCCTGAATCCACTTCCTCTCAAATTAAACTCATGGGAATATTAGGTCAATAATGAGCCAAAGGGGGATAATTGGACATTACGACACAGCCTTTCTGAAGCACCCTGCTGATGTGTGAGACTGCCCCAGGGGGACCCTGATTGCTGGGACACTGATTGCTTCCGCAGAGAGAGGGAGTCAAACCGTGCTGACCTTGTTACCTCTCAGCTGATCGAGGTACCCTGACACATAGCAGGTCAGCTTCCAGACACACAAAGTTATGTCAAGATATACAGTTTCGCCCATAAAATACACAGTCAATTCACTTTTCAGTACATCCTGTGAAGAGCTTTGAGACATCTCGAATATGTGATAAGGTCCTGTATCAAATGCAAGGATTATTATTATATGATTATTATTATTAACGGTCTGCTCTGAAGAGTCCGAAACTTTTGAAAACAAACAAAACCTGCATCAGGCAAGGCGAAACCTTGGGCAAGTTTCCTTACTCCACACAGAGCCTAATAATATTCCCTCCAAAACCAAAAACAATAATAAATTGGTCTTTTTCAATCCGCGACTGTTTGTGGGACATTGCTGTGCGCAATTGGCTGCCGCGTTCGCCCACAAATATACAGTCAATTCACTTTACAGTGTGTTCTGTGAAGCGCTTTGGGACGTCCTCCCGACGTGAAAAGCGCTATATCAAATGCAAGGATTATTATTATTATTATTATCACATGTATTCACGCCGCACTAGAAGCAATGGTTATACCATAAAAATAATCCATACATTTGATATAGCTCTCCTCATGTGAAGTGCTTCACAGGATTTACTGTAAAGTGTAGTGACTGTGTATTTTGTAAGGGAACCTAAGGTGTCCTGCAGCATGAAAATACCAGGGCTGATGTAGGGATAGGGTTTGCTACCCGCCCCACACACACCTAGACACACCACACCCGTAGAGGCAGAACGTTTTGGAACAACCCATTCCAGGATTCAAGCCTTTTTAACCTCCCATCGGTGTCACTGCCCTATTGATAAGAAAACCTAATTTGCCGCAGACCCTGAACAGATTGCTTCTCAACCCCACTTGACTATTAAATCATCCTCCCAGTTCCTTGGCTAACTGAAGATGCCAGCTGTATGAGTTGTGGTTGAATCTTGGCAGATCTTGTGTGCCAGTCAGTGCCAGTGAATTGCGGCGAGATCAGAGCCACATTGGCAAGACAGGGAATAATAACAGCCTGGTGTGAAGGATGGGGGTGCAGTTTCAACAGTTAGCTCGCAGCACCGTGTCAGAGAGCTTTACAGGGTTACGTGGAGCATACAAGATAGGGAACGTACAGAAGTAGATTTCTAGAAGGGTTTTGGACACTTTAAAAGTTAAATCATGAACGTAAAGTAACAGTTATTATGATAATTGAGCCCTTGAGTTGATGCTTACTCCCCCCTGGAGCTCTCTACTCTAATCCCATTACCCACTCTCCCCCATCGTACCTGAGCTGGTGCTCGCTCCCCCACTGGCAAGCTCAACTCTAATCACATTCCCTTACTTTTCCCCAGTACAATTTCCTCTTATTTTTTCGCCCGATACTAACCAAATTCCCTTTCTTTTTAGTGGATGCTATTTTAATGGTCTTGGCCTCTGTATAAAAATATCTTTGGTTTCCCCCTTTTTTTTCTTCCGGTTGATAATGTGGGATTTCTGCCCTCTTGTTCCCGACTCACTGATATGTGGAATTTAGTCTTTCTCCATTTACCCTCTTCAAACCGTTCGTCATTTTGAAAACATTGCAGCCAATTAGAGAATGAGCAGAGGTCTGGGATTGGGATTTGGGAAGGGGTGGAAACACTACCAAGTATATAATTCACTTTACAGTATATCCCGTGAAGCGCTTTGAGATATCTCAAAGACATGATAAGCGCTATACCAACTGCAAGGATTATTATTAGTAGTATATACTTATCAGGAACTTTCTCACGATCAGTTTGTAGAAATGAGGAGACACATTAACAATTAAAATAAGACAGGCAGGTTGTCCTTTTGTAGCGCAATATCAAGGAAAATCTTTCATTCTTTTCTCTGTCTCTCCTTGCTTGCACCTTGTAGACAGTCAGAGGTTTGTCTGCTCCAGGTCAGAGGGCAACAAATAAGAGATGTTAAATAGCATTAAATAACAAGAGGTTTCCTGCCATGGACTTTCACTCGCACTGAAGTAACTGTTGGAGTTACAAGCGGAAGCTGTAGCCTTAACTGATTTCCGCTTCAGGAAATATGAAGGAAACTGTTAATGACACATAACGGTTCCTATCTGAAAGCCATGCAATGCCTTGTGGATTGGATTTGTACTGAGCAGAGCAGACCAGGCGTAGTCTTGGCACAAAGATGATCCTAAAACTCTTTGGGTTCTATTCCAAGCAGTGCTGTGATCAGGCTGCAATAGGGCAATGAAAAGCATTGGTCCAGCTGCATTAGGAGTACTGCATGTCAGGCTGAACTGGAGAGTGCCACTTAGCTGTGGTCAGGTTTCATTGAGATAACTCTGCTCCTGCAACACATTGGGGGCCACCCAAGCCCTGAGCTGCAATACAGAGGCAACAAGACGGATTTCAAGGAATGAACTATGTGGAAGAAATAGATAAGCGTGGGCTATTCAGCCCGCCCACCCTGCTGAGTGAGAAACCCCACACCGGGTTGAATGGCCTAACAAGAGAGGGGCGAAACAGAAACATTATACGGGCAGAAGATAAAGTAAACAAGTAATACGAAAGTGTAATACAGACATCTCAGTCGGTTGCCTTTTTTTCATTAAAGACTTTTATGCAGATTATCGCACAGAGCATTACCCTGCGCCTGTGTGTATTAACAGCGACCCTTTGCATGTGCAGTTCCCTTTCACCAACGCTCATTTACTCTTAATAATAATAAGAATTACTCTTAATTGCTGAACCTGGATTGGCTGGCATCAGGTTGTGGGATTCACGTGTTGATGCCCAGTGATTGAGTACTTCCAGCAGTCACCAGCATCAGTTTTGCCACATATCTAAATGAATAAAAATAAATTGGTCATTCAATCCACGACTCTTTGTGGGACACTGCTGTGCACAATTGGCTGTCACGTTTCCCCCACAAAATATACAGTCACTACACTTTACAGTATATCCTGTGAAGCGTTTTGAGGTCTCGAAGACATGACAAGGCGTTGTATCAAATGCAAGGATTATTATTAGATGTATTTGTTAGCTTCCTAACTGGAGCCTGTTTACTGTATTGTCAAGACAGGGATTGTTGTTGTGTCGATGTTGTATTACCGCCACCCTATGGCCACACTGTGGAATTATAGTGTTTGTTCTATTAACCATTGCACAATCTTTATCAAAGATCAGTCTTTGACACTGCCCTGCTCTGAAACCACAGCCTGTGATGGCAAGGGTCAGATGCCAGGTTTGATTTCTATTTAATTTAATTTAGGAAATACTTCTCGGGCTCCAGAAGGCCCCGGATACAGAATAAAATTAGATGTTTTAAAGGGATTGAAATAGATACTTGGGAAAGCAAGGGATATGGAGAAAAGGTGAATAAAGATCTGCCATCAATGTAAGTGAACAGGCTCTTCAGGTGATTGGCCTCCTCCTGATCCACAGGCTTATTGTGCTGCGCTTGGCAATTTCAGGAAGGCATTCAAAGTCGTCAGGTTCCCCTCCTCGTGCCACCTTTGTACCAACCAGTAGGAGATACGAGCAATGCACTCAACTCAGGGGGGTTGAGTGGGGGTTATGTGAATAAATTGGAAGAGAGCACGAATTGTCAGGAGTTAAATCTTAAATACTAGCAGTCCTTAAAATCCTGCTCACGTTGGGTTCGGATTATGTGGTTGTGCTGGGAAAGGAGGGGGTGGGGGTGTTGGGGGGGGGATGCAGGAGAGTAAATTCCTTACTTCTCAGAACTAGATAGTCTATGTGCCATCCTGCAACATGGCTGAGGTGAGGGTGGAGGGCGGGGGCATAGTATTAATCCACTGCTATGTAGATCCAACTCGCCCAGGTTCAGGACCCACGTCTCACACGTAACCAATGTTGACCAACGCATCCACGTTCGGCACAAGTCCAGGGCGTACAAATAAACCTATCTATTTATTTCTTTGACAGTTACGGTACATTCTGTGCAGTCTGCGTGAGCATGTGTGAGAAAGTTCAGATTTACACGGTCTTAAGTCCCAGAGTAACTCAGGAAAGTTTGACTGACTGACAGGCCTCCAGTACGTTTCACTGTAGGGTTTTGACAGAATTCCAGCATTAACCTTTTCACGATCCACACAGTTCAAATGCAGCAGAATGCTCTATGTTCTGTCCCATCTTATAATATAGTCCTAACTTTATTAGGAGAAGCAAGTGGTGGAGTAGTTTGGCACATTAGAGTCTGGACAGGGTAGGATGAAAGTATACTGTCTCTCAGTCACAGTCCAATCCGTTCCCTGCAAAACTCTACAGAGACGGCCTGAAATCAGAGGCTCAACCTCTCTCGTGGTTTTCGCTTTAGGACATTATCTTAAAATTTAAGATCGTGGAGAATTTTGGAAACTTCTTAAAATTCAGCCTTAATTTGGAAGCCAGTTTTCTGCTGTTCTGGTCAACACCGATTCCATTTAACGATTTTTCCAAAAGTGCTGCACAATCTTACATTTGAAGACAACGTGGGCAAAGAACATGGGAACGGTCAGTCCAACCGATAACAACAACAAAATTACATTTGTATAGCGCCTTTCACGCCGGGAGGACGTCCCAAGGCGCTGGACTAACCCCCTACCAACTCGCCCATTCCCTCCGCTCAGCCGGCTCTGGCCTGCTCCACGTCCCCCGACTCACACCCTCACCATTGGCGGAGAGCCTTCGGCCACTCTGCCCCCAACCTCTGGAATTCCATCCCCCAATCACTCCGCCTCACCCCCTCCTTAGCCTCCTTCAAGTCCCGCCTCAAACAAACTAATAAAGGAAGCACTTCATAACGAGGGAAGGCAGACAATAACAAAGGGAAAGTAGAAATTATAAAAGAGTTAAGATTTCTGCAACATTTTTATTTTGTAGAGATTCAGAATTGTGAGAATGGTGTTGCAGCACTACCGATCACCTCTTCCCACAGTCTGCTAACAGATCAGCTATTATTTCTGAACGTCTATTACAGGTGTAGCTTTTGATGGGAACACTCAAGCCAGCAGGAACATACCCTTATTATCTGATGCTTGCCGTGAAAAACAGAGAGAACATGTAAGAAGTGGGACAAGAAGTTCCACTTCTGATGAGAAGGCTTCAGTGGAGATCTGACCCAAGGCAGGGCTTGGCTCCACCAGAGCTGTGCAATGATTAAAACAGATTGTTTAGCAAAGTGAGTCGCTGGGTTGAATTTCACAAAATCTTCACAACTTGTGATGGTTTCACAGAAGCCGCCTCCCCTCCATAGCAGGTCTGGCGTGCCTGTGCACCAGGGAAGTGTTTCTGTCACCGCGCACAGGAAAACCTGGAGACGCACCGGAGCAAATGCAGGTCGGACAATATCATTCTGCTCATCAGTGGCGGTGGCCACTTCGTTCCATCGCTTCACAATACTTGAATGGCACCAAAAAAGGTCGAGTCCCCATCCATGGAGATCTGAGCATTGGGCCGAGAAGGCAACAGGAGCTCCAGCTCATCACCTTGGTCAAGCTTCACAATTCCTAAACCACAAAGTGCTGCAATAAGTTTTCTTTTAAATCACCTCAAAGTCTATGGCAAATCAATAGTGAGCATTGTGTTGGGAAGGGGAGATTTAAAGATGTTGATGTTGAAGAGATATGTTTCACCCACAAAAAACACTCAATTCACTTTGCAATATATTCTGTGAAGCGCTTTGGGACGTTTCAATAACGTGATAAGGCGCTATATCAAATTCAAGGATATATTATTACGTTTTAAAGAAGGTTTTATAGGTTACACAGGAATGTCATAGAATAGAATCTAATTAACAGATTAAATGGTTTATTTATAAAATACTGGATCTGTGCGAGCGAGTTACGGATTAGAAACCAATCGAAAGGTTTAGATAGTTTATATATAAAGTAATGAGTACCTGCCGTAAATACAAGGCAGTCATTTGATCAAGAGTTCAAGAGCAAATCAGGTCATCTTTTTATACAATAATTTGGAGGTTTAATAATGCTAAACAAGTTGAAAATAGAGCCTCCAAAATACTATAGATCAAAAGACTGCTCGCTCACAACCTCCACCGACTAGTGTGTTGATTGTCTGCAATCTATTGGTCACTAGACTTATTGGTATGTAGCCTCACTCAAATAAGTGCATCACAATCTCTATTCAGAATAACGGTTATTATTTAGTCAACTTTCTGGAAAAGAGGGGTAGTAAATAGAAGCGCCAGGCTTACCAGCTGTGAAGCAGGTGTTACTGGCAGTGTTATTTGGCATGTTTTGAATGCAACGGAAAAGCGTTGTTAGACGTTGTTCATTGCCAACTAGATGAGACTTCTTCCTCCGCACAACGTGACCCATGGCCATGCAGTTATCAAAATACAGAACCTGTAAAGATATCAGGCATTGTGGGCTTGCACTCCACAAGCAGTAGATTAGGATTGTACAGGATCAGAAAAGTCCAACTTGCTGAATAAATAACAACGCTACAGTATCCTGCCCCAAACTCCTCATATAGACTTGTTCTCCAGATACCTATCCATTTCCCTCTTCAATTTTCCCCTACAATTTGCCTCACCAGTTTCCTGGGTTGTCCATTGCATTCACTTTCACACACAATTTAATGACTTTACACCTCTATTTTTCTGAGCTCAAACTTACATCCCCTGGTTCAATTTAGGATCTTGAAGACATCCATCAGATCTCCCCCCAGTCTTCTCCTCTCCAGGGAGAACATTCCCACCTCTGCAGCCTTTGCTCGTGGCTCAGGTACCCAAGTCCCAGTTTTGAAGTATTTCAACTGCTATCAGATAGCAATTATTTTTAAGAACAATTATTATTGTAATCCAGCGGTTGTATGAAAATCTTAGTTCAGTTAAAATGAAAGCTCCCACAAAGTGAGAGGCCATCACCGCTTTAAACATTCTCCTCACCTGACTGTACACACTGTAATAGCCTTCTTCTTTCACAAGTATTTTATTCAATTTTTTTTCCAGTCCAGCACCTCTTTGAGAAGCCACAATCCAAGGAATAAATGTTGAATCCTCTGATGTGAAGAACATTGAGGGACCCCAATGATGAATAGAGATTTTAAAAGGAAAGATGTTATTGCAATCTGGATAATGGACAAACAGTGGACAGTAAGTGAATTTACAAGTTTTTTTTAAATTGGCTAACTTAAAGCCACCATCAATATGAACAGCAAACATAACATAACATGTAGGGGCAGGAGTAGGCCATTCGGCCCTTCGAGCCTCTGCCCCGCCATTCAATCATGGCTGATCTTCTAATCTAACTCCAGCTAATAACCTGACGCTGCCTTATCTCCATATCCCTTAGTCCCTTTTGCAATAAGAAATCTATCTATCTCAGTCTTGAATATGTTCAAGGACTGAGCGTCAACAGCCCTTTGGGGTAGTGAGTTCCATACATTCACCGCCCTTTGAGTGAAGAAGTCAATGTACAACAGTTTAGCCCTGAGGCAATCAGCAGGTCCAGAGAGTCTCCGAACCACCCTCTCAGCAAAAAGTGTGTAGCCCGTTACTTAAACAACAGGAAGGAAATTAATTTGATTTGTTTAGTAAAAATGAAGAAGACAAAATGAACACCAAGAACCAAATTATGCTAAAAATGAGTTGGCTGAGTGGATGTTCCAACACTTGCCAAGTGTAGCTGTCAGGACTGATGGAGAAGAGCTTGGCTGTGCGTTGCCCTGTTACAGTGTGCAAGGGATGAGAGGAGTTACAAGCGATGGCACTACTTCACATTTTCTAACAGCTACAAGTTGACACTTCTCTCCTTCCACTTAATGTAGTGCAATATCCCCTTTTACTTCCGTCACTGACATTTCTATCAGGAAACCATTAAACCAAAACCAAACAGACTGCACGTAACACTTTCAAGGCTGCTGCTGCTTATCATCAAAGTAAGGGACCGTCTCAAAGGTCCCATCTCGAACCTCAAAAGTGTAGTGTTTCATTGGAATGCACCAAATTCAAGATTTAAAGCTCGCTCTATGAACGCTCTTGGCCACAATTCTCTGCAATTTCTGAGGATAGAAAACTTGCCCACTTGTAGAACCATGAGCCAACAAAACAGATTCCACTATATACTGGGTAGTGTGACTATTACCTTGCTGGATTGTGCTTCTCTCAGCATTGGGACTCAGCTGTAGGAATGATAGTTCTACAAAGAGAAAAAAGTTTGTCAAATACAATTTGCACTTAGATGTTTCAAAGCATTCAGCTCAAACTTCAGAAAGGTTTGAGCTTTGTGATTCAAAGCCATGGAGTGAGCGACCAATTTATTTGGGGGATCGTTGGCCAGGACACCGGGAGAAACTCCCCTCACTTTTCAAATAGCGCCATGGGATCTTTAACGTCCACCTGAATGGGTAAACAGGACCTCAATTTAAAGTCTCATCTGAAGGACGGCGCCTCCATCAATGCAACACATCCACAGCACTGCATTGGAATGTCAGGTTAGACTGTATGATTTCCAAGTCCCAACGTGGGGTTTGAACCCACAACCTTCTGCCTCAGAGGTGAGAGTGCTATAATTGAGCCAGGCTGACACACAATACCTTTATGAATTATCCCCAAATTGAAAATAAAGAGGTTCCTTTTAATAAATTGCTAATTAACTATAAATAAGTAATTTTATAAACACATTTATGAGCCAAAGACATTTCTTTATACAGTGAATGAAAAAATTTAAGTCATTTGAAGTGAAAGAGCAGGAGAATGTGATCAGATCAGTCACTTACGTCTGCACTGTCCTACATTTCTCCTTCTCCTGGTCAGGCCTCTCAGTTCCTCACTGTTTCTATTCAGTCCAGATAACTTTTCTTTTCTTTGGAAGATGGACTCATTCTGTTTATTCAGTGTTTCAGACAGATCTCCCTGGGGTGGGGGGATGGGTGGAGGAGGGATTTCAAACAAAATGTGGTACAGAAAAAGTTAAGTTTGCATTTAATCCCCTCGTTTCACACTATACTTCCTGCACCACACTTTTCAGTCAGAATGCAGTACATGCATAAACTATGCCACTGCTTTTCTTTCATGGTGTCCATTAGCACAAGCTCCCTGGCTGCTCAGGTGCTGTTCTTCCAGCAGTGCTGAGAAGCGTCTGCCTCGCATTCCCATTTCCTGGTGTGACTGAGATCCGAGCCGCAAATGTTGTTGTGCATTCCCAGCTCTCAATCACTCTCTAAATTGGTTAACTTTACCTCCACTTGCAATGCTGTACGCATGAGATATTGAAACACATTGCATCACTTCTCCAGATAAACAGTAAGAGTACTGTAGCTCAGTGGTTAGCAAGCGAGTGACCTGGGTTCGATTCCCGGCAGGGTGAAACATTGGGCAAGTTTTGTTACTCTTCACGCCTGATAATAGTCCCTCAAGAAGAAAAATATAATAAATTGGTCTGCATTTCGCCCGGAATATTTCCAGTCAATTCACTTTACAGTATATGCTGTGAAGTGCTTTGAGACGTCGGGAAGATGTGAAAAGCGCTATATCAAATGCAAGGATTATTATTATTATAATTATAGAGCCAGGTGCAAGGTCTACAGTAATTCAAGGCACAGCTGATAGAGACCTGGAGGTGTAGACTTGTTGTTAGCTTTGCTTACCTGTAGGTCATTGCTGGATTGATAAGCATCATGCTGTGTGATTGCTGACCAAATATCTCTAATATTTTTCTGTCTTGAGGCATGTCTGAGTGCAGTCGAGTGAGCTGTTGAATTCTGGAGCGATATCATGTGATTGTATCTACCATCGTCCAATAATACAATTTCATGCTTACAGCATTGCAAGTGGAGGTAAAGTTAAACCACTTTAGAGAGTGATTGAGAACTGGGGATGTATAACAACATTTTGAGGAAAGCTCTACAGAAGGAGAAAGTGAAAAAGGTTTCCTTACCGGTTGCATTGAAATGACCCTGAAATGTTCTCTCCTTTTGTTAAAAGCATGAAGCTCTTTGTGGACATTTGCCAGTTCAGTCCGCAGACTACTTATTTCTTGCAATAAAATTACCAGCATCAGACAGGTTAAAACAGCCAAGAAGAGAACAATAATCATTACAATGACCCCTCTCGATGGAGACTTGGATCTTGGTTCACGTAATTTAATCCAACATTTGGGATCCATTTTTAATTATCTTTTTTGTAATCCCAGTCTCTCTGGTAAAAAAAAATATTCTCCCACCACAGGAAGATCATATGACAGAGACAGGAAATTACAATATATACTTTTGCAGAAATAATTTCGCAATTACATCCTTCCTTTTGTTAAAAGGGCATTGCTGTCTGAACAAGTTAGGGAGGATGACAAAATGTGAGAAAGAATGCAGAAAATTGCAGGTTGATCTCGGTGGTCAGGCAGTGAGCTGAAAGGTGGCAGATGCAGTTGAATTTTGTGAAATATGCAATGGTACATCTCCTGGGAGGAGGGGAAGAAAGTAGTTAAGTTCTTAATGATGCTATGGAACAAAGATCTCGGCCTATTGATACATGGATATGTAAAGATGAGAGTTACATAGACCCTAAAAAGGGAAAATTGGAGTTTTTCTCAAATTCTTGGTTTTCGTTAATATAAAAAATATAAAATGTTGTTGCATTTAAACGAAATGTTGATTGGGCCATAGTTAGAGAACTGTCTGTCATTCCAGGCACCCCAAAAACAAACACCAGAACCATTGATGTAACGTATATGCACATAGATACCAAGATTAAGGGGCATATCATTATGAGGATACGCTTAAAACTTGGGGCTATTTTACTGGAAGAAAATGAAAAGGTATTTGATGGAAATTCTTAACAGAAGAAAGATGGATTTCTGATAACTTCTTTTTGATGGTTCTCCACGTTACCAGAAAACAGTTCATGCTAAGAAGACAAGTACACACACCAACTCCTAGAGATCGTTAAGACGATCTTGACCAAGTCTCCAATGTCAACCAGTCCCAATTGTTAAAACCCCCTCTCCTTTTACAAGTTAACAGTCTATCAATCGTTTCAGTTTGTCGTGAGTGCACTCATTGCTAAGCTGCCTGTCCAGCGCCCAGCTGATGTATTTATAAGACTGATGTAAAAGCCCTGCTGTAAGGAAAGAAGCAGCTGTTGTGATGTCAGACACACACTGTGAAGGCGACTTTGCCAGGATGCCGTCAGGCCTATACACAGAAGAGGGAGCAGTATTACACTCGTACTAACTACAGATCGTTAGTGACTGATGGAGACATTTACACAATCAAACAATGGGCAAATTGTGTGCAGAGCAAGGAAAAGCTGGAATATGTCCATGTCCATTCCTCAAACAAGGGATTACCAGGAGTGAGTTTCAGGGTAGAATCTAACCGTTTAGATGGTTTATGTATATGGAATAACTGGGATTGATTGTCAGGTCACTTTGCCAAGGTCTGTTACAGGAAGAATGTCACCATTTATTTAGTGGTGCTGAGCTGGAACTGGTTCAGAGTTGCTGATCCCAGGGGAAGTGCAGCAGTGGTTAGTACAGAAGAACATCCAATGCAGGCCAGCAGTGGCAGTTTTGGCTCACAGTAGATGTTGGATCACCGGCAAGGAGGAATGACTGCAAGTTGACAGACTGTGCCACTGACTACCAAGAAGTAACACTGCGAACACAAGTTACTGACTGTAAAGCTTATCCCAGTGTCAACCCCTCGGCCCCAGGCAACATTGTACTCCATGTCACTCATTCTCCGCTGCTCATAACCATCACCAAACTCTCTGCACACGAAATATGGTGGTTTGACATCAGTTAGTAGTTTGACATGTTTGATAATCATACTCCTTGGCAAACAATTTATTAAAAAACAGATAAAGCAAGGTACATCAGATATTCCTCTACAAAGTTGAGGACATAAAAAATACTTCAGAAGCTGCTAAGCAGAGATTCTTTTGAGGTTATTTTAAACTTGTAGTGTTTTGGGTCAACCCTATCCTGCTGAGATGAATTTCCTCCCACTCACAACAGCCCATGACAGATGTCCACTGCACTGATGAAGAGCAGCACTTACTGGATGGGCAATTCCCGCATTGTGGCCTTATCGAGTCACTGCTATCCCACTATCAACTGTTGCTGTAGGTTGAGTAACCAATTTGTGCAGCAGAGCATGGGAGCTGAAGGCAGTTCAAAGTGTGCTGGTGATGGGTGAACTCAAGTCTTCATCAATCTGAGATCCAGGGGTGGGGACAGCAGAGAGAATTGTGGACATTGTTTTTTTAAAGAAACAAAAACTTTGCTTCTACAGATGATGTGCAGCTCTGGTACATTGTTAAAACTCAATTTTCAAAGCTCACAAACAGAATTTGGGGGAAAATAATATATTTTTTACTTAAAAAAAACTTTACCCTCCACGCCAATGTATTAGCACACAGAGCTAGTGCACATCAAGGGCAGGACAACCAGACCAATCTGAGTAGGAGAAAGGATCAAACATAGTGCAGTGGAGGTCAGGAGTGTACATGGTCTACCCAAACTGGGTGAGACATTGTACAGGTGGTGGTGGGGGGGGAAAGAGAAGGTATGTTAAATAATGACAAACTGAATTTTTCTACATTTAAATATTTATCCCCCCCAAAAAAAAGCCTTCAATATAAACACTAGAAGTGAGATTGGAGTGCTGATGAAGGAATTTTCAGAGTACATTTCCAAACACACATCCAGGAGCTCGGGCAGATTAAGAACCTGACGTGTTTGAGCCCGAGACGGCTCCACAGACTGACAGCATTTAGCAGTGCCGAGCGCAGAGCCCACTCCCCTCCAGGAGGGATGTCACAGAGCGATGAATCAGCGTCAAAAGTTCATGTCACTTCCTGTCGTTGCTGACCTGCTCCGTGCAAACTCCTCTCAATAACTTGCTGTTACTCTCCCAGCGGATGAAGAGCACTCGCTTTTTAGAGAATGTCCGTCTTGCCCCCTTCTGCCCAAAAGCAGACCCGTTACTTGGCGGGGAAGGGAGGAAGGGGGAAAGTTAACGCTTTCAGCGCCATTGCTCATTAAGTTAGAGATAGCTCATTATCTTCGGCTGTGCTGGCTGCGGAATTCTGATGTCCCTACGGATTCAGGCACAGGTCTGGTTAGGAAAGCTGCTGGAGATGAAGTGCTCCAGCGCCTCATACTGCAGTCACTCCACAGCAGCGCTGAACTGAGAAGCAACGATGAGATGAGGTTCCACCCTCTGGGAAGCTTTAGATGTTCAGAATTTCAAACTCTTCCTCAGATTCAAACAGTTTGTCAGCTGGTTCAATGAACTCTGGGAAAAACACAAGTGGATTAATGGAATTAAAGAAAGATTTTTGGAATCAAAGGGTCTCTAGTGCTAATGATCCCAGGGTCACAGCCCTGCCCTGACCCTCACCTGCTCCTGTAGTGTGCACTTCAGGCTTGGTTGCAGGTACAAATGGAGGCCAGTGTGAAGGATGCTTCTCAACCAGCTCGAACATCCGGAAACTCCGCGTCCTCAGAATTTCCTGCAGTTTGACACATTCCCATACAGTCAGTCATCAAGCCAGTACTGACAAGCGATTCAAAACCAGAGTAAGCAGCATCTCTTGATAAAAGTATCCCAGTAGCACAGTGGCCAGGAACAGGTCCTTTAAATTGCAAGGAAATGGGTTGGAATCCAGCATCAATTCTCCAAATAATAATCCTTGCAATTTGATCTAGCGCTTTACCACAACTCAAAATGCTTCATAGAATTTACTGTTAAATGAGTGACAGTATATTTACAGGCGAATGCAGCATCCAATTTGTAATGCGTCACAAACAGTCATGAAGTGAATGACCAATTTATTATCTTGAGAATCATTGGCTAATGACACTTGATTTCCTTCAGTTTTATTTAAATATTTCAGTGGGATCTCTAACGAACATCAGAACAAACATACGGGATCTCAGTTTAATGGCTCAACCGACAATGCAGCACTCCCCTGCACTTTACTGGAATATCAGCCTCGACTGAGAGTTCAAAATCCTGATGCAACCCAGATGCTAGATTGCTGCCAACTGAGTCAGGATGCAGTCCAGGTCAAAATGGTCGATTCACTGCTGATAAGATCCATATTAACCCAGGAGCAATGACACTGAATCTATCTGATACTGATTGTTAAAATGTCAGCACACATTTGGGATTTGATATGGTAAAGATCAGTATTTTATTAATATTCATGTTTAGACATTGGCTGAGACCGGTACAGTACGGGGGAACTGAATAAACATACGATCACTGAAACACACTGAGGGATAATGGACACACCTCTGCTGATGTTCACTCAGCTACAACAGCTGGCGGACTCAATAACCCCTGCAGGCTCCGTGCTCCGAGAATGTCATCAGAACTTGATGTATAAAGAAATATATTCAAGTTTGCAGCAGGGTGGAGTGATGCAAACAATACAATCAGAACATGCTGGGTTGGGAGAAAGAGTTGGTCTTTAAAGAGCCAGGCCGACATTTAGAGGTAGTGTGTGGTGGGGGGTGGGTAGGCCACGGAGGGATTCAAAAGCAAGAATGAGGAATTCGATCGGCTGAGTCCTTGCTAACTCAGACTGCAAAGAGGGAACAAACATGGACCCTGCAGATTCCAAGCAGTGTTTCATTCAGAAAAGAGGAAACGAGATTTAAATCAGACCACACAAGAGAATCTTTCATTCCTACCTTCTGCACAAGACTGCACCAGCTTTCAAAGTCTTTTTCAGTGTAGCAAAAAAATCCCTGCAAACAGAAACACGTGCCATGAGAATCTGTCTGAGCAGAGATCTGGAACTCCACTGGGTCTAGAATCATAGAATTATACATATTCTCCCCCCAAAATTATCTACTTCTCTTAAAAGTGGTTATCAAATCAGCTTCCACCACCCGTTCAGGCAATGCATTCCAGATTCGATCACCTCGCTGTGAGAACATCTCCATTAATATCCAAGAAATTAATATAAAAGTGTTCTTCGCAGGATTTTATTTAAGATCTGCACAAGTTCTAATGAGGCCTCGGGTCCTGGGTTAGGCTGAGAGAAAAGTGTGGTTTGCCTGTTATCGCCCAGACACAAATTCTCCAGATTTTTCCATGTTAATAGCACCACCTGGATGAATGTTGCAAAACGATCTGTGCAAGTGTCCAACTCAGAGGTTATACATCTGCATCCTGTTTTCCTCTTCCAACACAGAATTACACTTAACCAAAAACATGTCTGTAATTGTAATCTGTAGCTTTGCCCAGGGGAGGTGTAATTACACTGTGAATGAATTGGTTCTTTGCCAGGGATGCAAACGTGAACCAATTGCGGAAGCTGGGTAAAATGAAGAGATAACTGCCTCAAATAAACTTTCACAGCTGCTCACAAACACAATGCTGGCAGGGCTGGGCTAAGCTGAGAGGGCACACAGGGTGCTGCTTGCTGCTGTTGCTCACCAAAGCCACTGAGGGGTCCAGTTGGGTGATCTTCATACGATGTGGCACCCGCTGGCAGTGATAACTATGATCATCCACACTCCCGTCCTCCTCTGTGTCCACTGCAGCCTGCGTCGAGTGAGGGTCTAAATAGATTAGTTCATCTCCTGTATAGACGGCAGAGAACAGCTCAAATATACACAGAGCACCAAATTTTAACAGCAGGTGGAATAAATCCCATTCAACTACCTTCATATTGTATAATTCTGATGCAAAACAAAGAACTTGCATTTATACAGAGACATATCATGACAAACATACTTCACAGCAATTACTGTCAAGGACTGTTGGACAGATAACATGGAAAAAATACAATAGTACCCTTGAATCTTTAAGATCCACACAAACAGACAGAAGAGACCTCAGTTTAAGGTTTCATTCGAAGGACGACACCTCCAACAATGCAGCATTTGCCCAGTACTGCACCGAAGTATCAGCCGGGACATAAACTTAAAATACTCACATGGAGCTGAATCTACAACTGCCTGACCCAGAGATGAAAGCACCACCAACTGAGCCAGGCTGACACTTACACACAATCCATACAGCCTGTACACACAGACACAGTCTACAATCCTGTCCCTCCCTTCCATAGATAAAATCTGGATATAAGTGGATGTCATGTTTAGACATGGAACACAAATTACTGTGGTATCCCTCACCACTGTTACACACTGAAGAGAGCAGTTCGCTAATTACTCCAGTCTCTTACCAATAAATCCTATGAAGTAATACGCATTGTTTGGTTTTCCTCCCAAGACTCCTAAAGATTGTGGCATCTTAAAGCATTCCTAGCAGAGAAAAGAAGACGAGTGTTAGACAAGAGTTATTTTTAAATCAATCTGTTGCTAAGCAGCTGCCCTGGGCTGTTAAATACAGCTGTGATAGTAGTATGAGAAGGCAAGACAGGAGTCCATCACTGCACTTAACACATTCCCACCACTTGGTGAATCAGTAACATGAGGACATAAACTCAGGATTTCACTGGAAGTGCTGAGGAGGAAAACAAGAGGAACATTTACTCACACAGCATGAGTTATTAGAACATTGGAACCCTGGGCTACGAGTGCTACTGAGGCTCTGGGTAGAGCCTCATGATCACAGCTCTGATAATAATCAGAAATCACTCCCGTTAAGTAACTCTAGGCTGAGAGTGCTCATGCCTCCTTGCTGCGCCCTGGACTTGCCTTCAGCGTGTTGATGTAGACGGGATTGATGTGGTTGATTCCCATGCGTAGAGGTATGATCAGCAGCAGTGGTTTCCACTCGTCGTGGTGAGGCGGCCCCTGGGATTTGGATAATTCGCCCCCGTACAGTGATTTGCAGAGTTTTTCTGTAAAGATGTCCCCCCGAAAAACAAAGTTAATCAAAAATGAAAATGATTAAGATGGAAAATACGATATTAAACCTGCGTGGAGTTGCATTACAAGGATTTGTAAATGTGAATTCAGCAAACAACAGTGGGGACCCAATATTCAATAATAATAACTACTAATAAAATAAATTAAATAATAACCCAGTAAATAATAATTTGATCACTCAATTCAATTGCTGTGCGCAATTGGCTGCCGCTTTCGCCCACAAAATATACAGTCAATTCACTTTACAGTATATTCTGTGAAGTGCTTTGAGACATCTCGAAGACGTGATAAGGCGATACATCAAATTGGTGGAGAAACATTGACAAGAGAGGAACATGAAGCTGAGGGACAATCCACTCTTGCTCATTATCCAGTGTGTTGAGTGGACTAGTTTATCTCTAGGGTTGACATCGCGCATGTTGTGGGGTTACACTTGTACACTGTTGTTTTTAAAATCATGATTGAGCTTTCTCCCCCATTGCACCCTGACCATGGTTTGATTTGCCTTCTGTTCCCAGGCACTTGGCGTGTGATGAAGAGAGATCTGAGGAAGCCCAACTGCTGGTGGAAAAGGGAGCCAGTATTTACATTGAGAATAAGGAGGAAAAGACCCCTCTGCAAGTTGCTAAAGGTGGTCTCGGCTTGCAGCTGAGGAGGATAGCGGAAGGTTAAAAGTCAGACTGCACTTTGTGGAGTTTCCTGAACTAAGCCCAGGGGCAATAGGTAGAGGGAAGAGGGGAGGAAAGGGAAAGATATTCTTTAATCTCTCACCAACGAGTGTGACGTCTGTCTTGTTAACAAATGTCAAAACTCCACAACACCCGAATTGCTTACCCTGGCCTCCCTGCTCTGGCAATTCCAAAGGAATTGGTGGCCCAGCTGTTTATGTGCCACGGAGCTCGAGGTGACAAAAGTGGTGAGAACAGCTTTGGGCAGAGAATAGATACACTTTTCATTTCCAGCGGCCAAGTGCCCACTTACCAAGAGCACCTGGTGTGAATGGTATCGGGGTGTAGGGAGGGGGTGAGGGTGCGGGAATCTCCCGACAGTTGGACCAGTTGCCACAATGCAAGTGTCGCACAGTTACACTGACTTCGATTGAAGGTTGGTGTCAGCCACTGGGTGATTTCACAGGGTCGAGAGATAAAGGAATGGAATCCAGGACATGTAGATGTGAAGTGTAAAGGGGATGTCTGTATTTAAGCTTATTTACTCTTTACTCAGTTGGCTTGGTTATTGGCATATAGGGCACAATGTGCCAGATCCTCTCCATTTCTATTCTACCAGTATTATTCCAAGATACTTTCAGGATTCATTGTGAGAAGGATCAGCTTTCCTGTTAGCTTTGTAGATGATTATGCTAAAGACCCTCAACATTCCTCTACACCCTTCACCCTCATGTATGCCTTTTGCCTCATGTATTCCTGTTTAATTTGTATTAAATATTGCCTGTAGCAAAGATACACATTGTCTCCTTTTACTGTTCGAGTTTCTGTCCCAAGAGAAGTAAATTCTGTCTATTGTTGGATTAAGGAATTGTACTATTGGTTGATGACTATTTGCAATGGGGGGAGGGGGAAATCTCTCCTCTGTTTGATCTAACACTTTTGATATTAATAGTATTACGTGTAATATCAATGTAGAATGACATAACACCTCGTAGCACTTCACAAGTAATTAAGTGTAGGGTCTGGGCAATTGAGGGCACATTGTGTGCACAGCAAAGTCCTACAAACAGCCACGAAGTAAATTATTTAAAGTAAAAGTAACTCAATGTATCAGGGCACTGTTTACCACAACACTGATAGCGACTCTTCTCGAATACTGTTGTGGAATCTTTAACATGCAGCCCATAGATGGGAGGGGAACCTTGGTTTAAAGTCTCATTCAAGGGGGATGTGGGAGGGGAAAGCTGGAAGGTGGCATTTATAATAAAGGGTGACTTAGAAAAACACACAACAGTTCCCATACAGTCAGTCATCAAGCCAGTACTGACAAGCGATTCAAAACCAGAGTAAGCAGCATCTCTTGATAAAAGTATCCCAGTAGCACAGTGGCCAGGAACAGGTCCTTTAAATTGCAAGGAAATGGGTTGGAATCCAGCATCAATTCTCCAAATAATAATCCTTGCAATTTGATCTAGCGCTTTACCACAACTCAAAATGCTTCATAGAATTTACTGTTAAATGAGTGACAGTATATTTACAGGCGAATGCAGCATCCAATTTGTAATGCGTCACAAACAGTCATGAAGTGAATGACCAATTTATTATCTTGAGAATCATTGGCTAATGACACTTGATTTCCTTCAGTTTTATTTAAATATTTCAGTGGGATCTCTAACGTCCATCTGAACAAACATACGGGATCTCAGTTTAATGGCTCAACCGACAATGCAGCACTCCCCCTGCACTTTACTGGAATATCAGCCTCGACTGAGAGTTCAAAATCCTGATGCAACCCAGATGCTAGATTGCTGCCAACTGAGTCAGGATGCAGTCCAGGTCAAAATGGTCGATTCACTGCTGATAAGATCCATATTAACCCAGGAGCAATGACACTGAATCTATCTGATACTGATTGTTAAAATGTCAGCACACATTTGGGATTTGATATGGTAAAGATCAGTATTTTATTAATATTCATGTTTAGACATTGGCTGAGACCGGTACAGTACGGGGGAACTGAATAAACATACGATCACTGAAACACACTGAGGGATAATGGACACACCTCTGCTGATGTTCACTCAGCTACAACAGCTGGCGGACTCAATAACCCCTGCAGGCTCCGTGCTCCGAGAATGTCATCAGAACTTGATGTATAAAGAAATATATTCAAGTTTGCAGCAGGGTGGAGTGATGCAAACAATACAATCAGAACATGCTGGGTTGGGAGAAAGAGTTGGTCTTTAAAGAGCCAGGCCGACATTTAGAGGTAGTGTGTGGTGGGGGGTGGGTAGGCCACGGAGGGATTCAAAAGCAAGAATGAGGAATTCGATCGGCTGAGTCCTTGCTAACTCAGACTGCAAAGAGGGAACAAACATGGACCCTGCAGATTCCAAGCAGTGTTTCATTCAGAAAAGAGGAAACGAGATTTAAATCAGACCACACAAGAGAATCTTTCATTCCTACCTTCTGCACAAGACTGCACCAGCTTTCAAAGTCTTTTTCAGTGTAGCAAAAAAATCCCTGCAAACAGAAACACGTGCCATGAGAATCTGTCTGAGCAGAGATCTGGAACTCCACTGGGTCTAGAATCATAGAATTATACATATTCTCCCCCCAAAATTATCTACTTCTCTTAAAAGTGGTTATCAAATCAGCTTCCACCACCCGTTCAGGCAATGCATTCCAGATTCGATCACCTCGCTGTGAGAACATCTCCATTAATATCCAAGAAATTAATATAAAAGTGTTCTTCGCAGGATTTTATTTAAGATCTGCACAAGTTCTAATGAGGCCTCGGGTCCTGGGTTAGGCTGAGAGAAAAGTGTGGTTTGCCTGTTATCGCCCAGACACAAATTCTCCAGATTTTTCCATGTTAATAGCACCACCTGGATGAATGTTGCAAAACGATCTGTGCAAGTGTCCAACTCAGAGGTTATACATCTGCATCCTGTTTTCCTCTTCCAACACAGAATACACTTAACCAAAAACATGTCTGTAATTGTAATCTGTAGCTTTGCCCAGGGGAGGTGTAATTACACTGTGAATGAATTGGTTCTTTGCCAGGGATGCAAACGTGAACCAATTGCGGAAGCTGGGTAAAATGAAGAGATAACTGCCTCAAATAAACTTTCACAGCTGCTCACAAACACAATGCTGGCAGGGCTGGGCTAAGCTGAGAGGGCACACAGGGTGCTGCTTGCTGCTGTTGCTCACCAAAGCCACTGAGGGGTCCAGTTGGGTGATCTTCATACGATGTGGCACCCGCTGGCAGTGATAACTATGATCATCCACACTCCCGTCCTCCTCTGTGTCCACTGCAGCCTGCGTCGAGTGAGGGTCTAAATAGATTAGTTCATCTCCTGTATAGACGGCAGAGAACAGCTCAAATATACACAGAGCACCAAATTTTAACAGCAGGTGGAATAAATCCCATTCAACTACCTTCATATTATATAATTCTGATGCAAAACAAAGAACTTGCATTTATACAGAGACATATCATGACAAACATACTTCACAGCAATTACTGTCAAGGACTGTTGGACAGATAACATGGAAAAAATACAATAGTACCCTTGAATCTTTAAGATCCACACAAACAGACAGAAGAGACCTCAGTTTAAGGTTTCATTCGAAGGACGACACCTCCAACAATGCAGCATTTGCCCAGTACTGCACCGAAGTATCAGCCGGGACATAAACTTAAAATACTCACATGGAGCTGAATCTACAACTGCCTGACCCAGAGATGAAAGCACCACCAACTGAGCCAGGCTGACACTTACACACAATCCATACAGCCTGTACACACAGACACAGTCTACAATCTGTCCCTCCCTTCCATAGATAAAATCTGGATATAAGTGGATGTCATGTTTAGACATGGAACACAAATTACTGTGGTATCCCTCACCACTGTTACACACTGAAGAGAGCAGTTCGCTAATTACTCCAGTCTCTTACCAATAAATCCTATGAAGTAATACGCATTGTTTGGTTTTCCTCCCAAGACTCCTAAAGATTGTGGCATCTTAAAGCATTCCTAGCAGAGAAAAGAAGACGAGTGTTAGACAAGAGTTATTTTTAAATCAATCTGTTGCTAAGCAGCTGCCCTGGGCTGTTAAATAGCTGTGATAGTAGTATGAGAAGGCAAGACAGGAGTCCATCACTGCACTTAACACATTCCCACCACTTGGTGAATCAGTAACATGAGGACATAAACTCAGGATTTCACTGGAAGTGCTGAGGAGGAAAACAAGAGGAACATTTACTCACACAGCATGAGTTATTAGAACATTGGAACCCTGGGCTACGAGTGCTACTGAGGCTCTGGGTAGAGCCTCATGATCACAGCTCTGATAATAATCAGAAATCACTCCCGTTAAGTAACTCTAGGCTGAGAGTGCTCATGCCTCCTTGCTGCGCCCTGGACTTGCCTTCAGCGTGTTGATGTAGACGGGATTGATGTGGTTGATTCCCATGCGTAGAGGTATGATCAGCAGCAGTGGTTTCCACTCGTCGTGGTGAGGCGGCCCCTGGGATTTGGATAATTCGCCCCCGTACAGTGATTTGCAGAGTTTTTCTGTAAAGATGTCCCCCCGAAAAACAAAGTTAATCAAAAATGAAAATGATTAAGATGGAAAATACGATATTAAACCTGCGTGGAGTTGCATTACAAGGATTTGTAAATGTGAATTCAGCAAACAACAGTGGGGACCCAATATTCAATAATAATAACTACTAATAAAATAAATTAAATAATAACCCAGTAAATAATAATTTGATCACTCAATTCAATTGCTGTGCGCAATTGGCTGCCGCTTTCGCCCACAAAATATACAGTCAATTCACTTTACAGTATATTCTGTGAAGTGCTTTGAGACATCTCGAAGACGTGATAAGGCGATACATCAAATTATTTGCA